>NC_064640.1:1068114287-1068424198 GCF_023864345.2 Schistocerca serialis cubense
GAATCTTTGGACATACGCATTGACGATGAAACACAGAAATCGCCTCGGAATTAATACAAAAGGCACAATGTTGCCTTAGCTGCAAGATGAGTGAGACTTCTTAGAGTCTGTGCTTTGATCCTTTCCTGTGAGACCAGTATTAGTTTCCAATACACCACTGCAGGTGCAATGTATTCCTTGGACCTTCGCATTGACGAAGAAACACAGAAATCTCATCGGAACTAAATACAAAAGTCACAATGCCGCAATAAGTACAAGAATAGAGACTCTACTTACAGTTGGTGCTTTGAGCATTCCCTGTGAGACCAGTATTAGTTTCCGGTACACCACTGCAGGTTCAATGTATTCCTTGTGCCTTCACATTGACGATGAAACACAGAAATCGCATCGGAATTAAATGCAAAAGGCAGAATGCCGCCTTAAGTACAAGAATAGAGACTCTTCTTACAGTCGGTGCTTTGAGCTTTCCCTGTGAGACCAGTATTAGTTTCCGATACACCACTCCAGGTTCAATGTATTCCTTGTACATACCCATTGACGATGAAACACTCAAATTACATCGGAATTAAATACAAAAGGAACAATGCCGCCTTAACGGCAAGATGAGTAAGACTTCTTAGAGTCTGTGCTTTGATCCTTTCCTGTGAGACCAGTATTAGTTTCCGATACACCACTGCAGGTTCAATGTATTCCTTGGACCTTCGCATTGATGATGAAACGCAGAAATCGAATCGGAACTAAATACAAAAGGCACAATGCCGCAATAAGTACAAGAATAGAGACTCTTCTTACAGTCGGTGCTTTGAGCATTACCTGTGAGACCAGTATTAGTTTCCGATACACCACTGCAGGTTCAATGTATGCCTTAGACATACACATTGACGAAGAAACACTGAAATTACATCGGAATTAAATACAAATGGCACAATGCCACCATAAGTGCAAGAATAGAGACTCCTCTTACAGTCGGTGCTTTGAGCATTCCCTGTGAGACCAGTATTAGTTTCCGATACACCACTGCAGGTACAATGTATTCCTTGTACCTTCATATTGACGATGAAACAAAGAAATCGCATCGGAATTAAATACAAAAGGCACAATGATGCCTTAAGTACGAGAATAGAGACTCTTCTTACAGTCGGTGCTATGAGCATCCCCTGTGAGACCAGTATTAGTTTCTGATATGCCACTGCAGGTTCAATGTATTCCTTGGACATACACATTGACGATGAAACACAGAAATCGCATCGGAATTAAATACAAAAGGCACAATGCCGCCTTTCGTACAAGAATAGAGACTCTTCTTACATTCGGTGCTTTGAGCATTCCCTGTGATAACAGTATTAGTTTCCAATACACCACTCCAGGTTCAATGTATTCCTTAGACATACACATTGACAATGAAACACTGAAATTACATCGGAATTAAATACAAAAGTCACAATGCCGGAATAAGTGCAAGTAAATAGACTCTTCTTACAGTCGGTGCTTTGAGCATTCCCTGCGTGACCAGTACTAGTTTCCGATACACCACTGCAGGTACAATGTATTCCTTGGACCTTCTCATTGACGATGGAACACAGAAATGTCATCGGAATTAAATACAAAAGGCACAATGCCGCCTTAAGTAAAAGAATTGATACTCTTCATACAGTCGGTGCTTTGAGCATTTCCTGTGAGACCAGTATTAGTTTCCGATACACCACTGCAGGTTCAATGTATTGCTTGGACATACACATTGACTATGAAACACAGATATCGCATCGGAATTAAATACAAAAGGCACAATGCCGCCTTACGTACAAGAATAGAGACTCATCTTACAGTCGGTGCTTTGAGCATTCCCTGTGAACCAGTATTAGTTTCCGATACACCACTGCAGGTTCAATGAATTCCTTAGACATACTCATTGACGATGAAACACTGAAATTACATCGGAATTAAATACAAAAGGAACAATGCCGCCTTAACGGCAAGATAAGTAAGACATCTTTGAGTCTGTGCTTTGATCCTTTCCTGTGAGACCAGTATTAGTTTCCGATACACCACTGCTGGTTCATTGTATTCCTTGGACCTTCGCTTTGACGATGAAACACAGAAATCGAATCGGAGCAAAATACAAAAGGCACAATGCCGCAATGAATACAAGAATAGAGACTCTTCTTACAGTCGGTGCTTTGAGCATTCCCTGTGAGACCAGTATTAGTTTCCGATGCACCACTGCAGGTTCAATGTATTCCTTAGACATGCACATTGACGATGAAACACTGAAATTACATCGGAATTAAATACAAATGGCACAATGCCGCCATAAGTGCAAGAATAGAGACTCCTCTTACAGTCGGTGCATTGAGCATTCCCTGCGAGACCAGTATTAGTTTCCGATACACCACTGCAGGTACAATGTATTCCTTGTACCTTCACATTGACGATGAAACACAGAAATCGCATCGGAATTAAATACAAAAGGCACAATGCCGCCTTAAGTAAAAGAATTGATACTCTTCATACAGTCGGTGCTTTGAGCATTCCCTGTGAGACCAGTATTAGTTTCCGATACACCACTCCAGGTTCAATGTATTCCTTGGGCATACTCATTGACGATGAAACACTGAATTACATCGGAATTAAATACAAAAGGAACAATGCCGCCTTAACTGCAAGATGAGTGAGACTTCTTAGAGTCTGTGCTTTGATCCTTTCCTGTGAGACCAGTATTAGTTTCCGATACACCATTGCAGGTTCAATGTATTCCTTGGACCTTCGCAGTGACGATGAAACACAGAAATCGCATCGGAATTAAATACAAAAGGTACAATGCCGCCTTAAGTACAAGAATGGAGACTCTTCTTACAGTCGGTGGTTAGAGCATTCCCTGTGAGACCAGTATTAGTTTCCGATATCCCACGGCAGGTTCAATGTATTCCTTGGACATACGCATTGACGATGAAGCACAGAAATCGCATCGGAATTAAATACAAAAGGCACAATGCCGCCTTAAGTACAAGAATAGAGACTCTTCTTACAGTCGGTGCTTTGAGCATTCGCTGTGAGACCAGGATTTTTTTCCGATACACTACTCCAGGTTCAATGTATTCCTTGGACATACTCATTGACGATGAAACACTGAAATTACATCGGAATTAAATACAAAAGTCACAATGTCGATATAAGTGCTTGAATAGAGACTCTTCTTACAGTCGGTGCTTTGAGCATTACCTGTGAGACCAGTATTAGTTTCCGATACACCACTGCAGGTTCAATGTATTCCTTAGACATACACATTGACGATGAAACACTGAAATTGTATCGGAATTAAATACAAAAGGCACAATGCCGCTTTACGTACAAGAATAGAGACTCTTCTTACAGTCGGTGCTTTGAGCATTCGCTGTGAGACCAGGATTTTTTTCCGATACACTACTCCAGGTTCAATGTATTCCTTGGACATGCTCATTGACGATGAAACACTGAAATTACATCGGAATTAAATACAAAAGTCACAATGCCGCCATAAGTGCAAGAACATAGACTCTTCTTACAGTCGGTGCTTCGAGCATTCCCTGCGAGACCAGTACTAGTTTCCGATACACCACTGCAGGTACAATGTATTCCTTGGACCTTCACATTGACGATGGAAAACTGAAATTACATCGGAATTAAATACAAAAGGAACAATGCCGCCTTAAGTGCAAGAAGAATGAGACTTCTTAGAGTCTGTGCTTTGATCCTTCCTGTGAGACCACTATTAGTTTCCGATACACCACTGCAGGTTCAGTGTAATGCTTGGACATACACATTGACGACAAAACACAGAAATCGCATCGGAATTAAATACAAAAGGCACAATGCCGCCTTACGTACAAGAATAGAGACTCATGTTACAGTCGGTTTTTTGAGCATTCCCTGTGAGACCAGTATAAGTTTCCGATACACCACTCCAGGTTCAATGTATTCCTTGGACATACTCATTGACGATGAAACACTGATATTACATCGGAATTAAATACAAAAGGAACAATGCCGCCTTATCGGCAAGATGAGTGAGACTTCTTAGAGTCTGTGCTTTGATCCTTTCCTGTGAGACCAGTATTAGTTTCCGATACACCACTGCAGGTTCAATGTAGTCCTTGGATCTTCGCATTGACGATGAAACACAGAGATCGAATCGGAACTAAATACAAAAGGCACAATGCCGCAATAAGTACAAGAATAGAGACTCTTTTTACATTCGGTGCTTTGAGCATTCCCTGTGAGACCAGTATTTGTTTCCGATACACCACTGCAGGTTCAATGTATTCCTTCGACATACACATTGACGATGAAACACTGCAATTACATCGGAATTAAATACAAAAGTCACAATGCCGCCTTAAGTACAAGAATAGAGACTCTTCTTACAGTCGGTGCTTTGAGCATTCCCTGTGAGACCAGTATTAGCTTCCGATACACCACTGCAGATTCCATGTATTCCTAGGATATACACATTGACGATGAAACACTTAAATTACATCGGAATTAAATACAAAAAGCACAATGCCGCCTTAAGTGTAAGAAGAATGAGACTTCTTAGGGTCTGTGCTTTTGATCCTTTCCTGTGAGACCAGTAATTGTTTCCGATACACCACTGCAGGTTCAATGTATTCCTTGGACATACACATTGACGATGAAACACAGATATTGCAACGGAATTTAATAAAAAAAGGCATAATGCCGACTTAAGTACAAGAATAGAGACTCTTCTTAAGGTCGGTGCTTTGAGCATTCACTGTGGGACCAGTATTAGTTTCCGATACACCACTGCAGGTTCAATGTATTCCTTGGACCTTCACATTGACGATGAAACACAGAATCCGCATCGGAATTAAATACTAAAGGCATAATGCCGCCTTCAGTACAAGAATAGAGAGTCTTCTTACAGTCGGTGCTTTGAGCATTTCCTGTGAGACCAGTATTAGTTTCCGATACACCACTGCAGGTTCAATGTATTGCTTGGACATACACATTGACGATGAAAGACAGAAATCGCATCGGAATTAATTACAAAAGGCACAATGCCGCCTTACGTACAAGAATAGAGACTCTTCTTACAGTTGGTTCTTTGAGCATTCCCTGTGAACCAGTATTAGTTTCCGATACACTACTCCAGGTTCAATGTATTCCTTGGACATACTCATTTACGATGAAACACTATAATTACATCGGAATTAAATACAAAAGGAACAATGCCGCCTTAACGGCAAGATGAGTGAGACTTCTTTGAGTCTGTGATTTGATCCTTTCCTGTGAGACCAGTATTAGTTTCCGATACACCACTGCAGGTTCAATGTATTCCTTGGACCTTCGCATTGACGATGAAACACAGAAATCGAATCGGGACTAAATACAAAAGGCACAATGCCGCAATAAGTACAAGAATAGAGACTCTTCTTACAGTCGGTTCTTTGAGCATTCCCTGTGGGACCAGTATTAGTTTCCGATACACCACTCCAGGTTCAATGTATTCCTTAGACATACACATTGACTATGAAACACTGAAATTACATCGGAATTAAATACTAATGGCACAATGCCGCCATAAGTGCAAGAATAGAGACTCCACTTACAGTCGGTGGTTTGAGCATTCCCTGTGAGACCAGTATTAGTTTCCGATACACCACTGAAGGTACAATGTATTCCTTGTACCTTCACATTGACGATGGAACACAGAAATCGAATCGGAACTAAATACAAAAGGCACAATGCCGCAATAAGTACAAGAATAGAGACTCTTCTTACAGTCGGTTCTTTGAGCATTCCCTTTGGGACCAGTATTAGTTTCCGATACCCACTGCAGGTTCAATGAATTCCTTAGACATACACATTGACGATGAAACACTGAAATTACATCGGAATTAAATACAAAAGGCACAATGCCGCCATAAGTGCAAGAATAGAGATTCTTCTTACAGTCGGAGTTTTGAGCTATCCCTGTGAGACCAGTATTAGTTTCCGATACACCACTCCAGTTTCAATTTATTAATTTGACATACTTATTGACGATGAAACAGTCAAATTACATCGGAATTAAATACAAAACGAACAATGCCGCCTTAACGGCAAGATGAGTAAGACTTCTTAGAGTCTGTGCTTTGATCCTTTCCTGTGAGACCAGTATTAATTTCCGCTACACCAGTGCAGGTTCAATGTATTCCTTGGACCTTCGCATTGACGAAGAAACACCGAAATCTCATCGGAACTAAATACAAAAGGCACAATGCCGCAATAAGTACAAGAATAGAGACTCTTCTTACAGTCGGTGCTTTGAGCATTCCCTGTGAGACCAGTATTAGTTTCCGGTACACCACTGCAGGTTCAATGTATTCCTTAGACATACACATTGACGATGAAACACTGAAATTACATTGGAATTAAATACAAACGGCACAATGCCCCCATAAGTGCAAGAATAGAGACTCCTCTTACAGTCGGTGCTTTGAGCATTCCCTGTGAGTCCAGTATTAGTTTCCGATACACCACTGCAGGTACGATGTATTCCTTGTACCTATTCATTGGCGATGAAAAACAGAAATCGCATCGGAACTAAATGCAAAAGGCACAATGCCGCCTTCAGTATAAGAATAGAGACTCTTCTTACAGTCGGTGCATTGAGCATTCCCTGTGAGACCAGTATTAGTTTCTGATACACCACTGCAGGTTCAATGTATTCCTTAGACTTACACATTGACAATGAAACACTCAAATTACATCGGAATTAAATACAAAAGTCACAATGCCGGAATAAGTGCAAGTACATAGACTCTTGTTACTGTCGGTCCTTTGAGCATTCCCTGCGAGACCAGTACTAGTTTCCGATTCACCACTGCAGGTACAATGTATTCCTTGGACCTTCACATTGAAGATGGAACACAGAAATGGCATCGGAATTAAATACAAATGGCACAATGCCGCCTTAAGTACAAGAATAGAGACTCTTCTTACAGTCGGTGCGTTGAGCATTCCCTGTGAGACCAGTATTAGCTTCCGATACACCACTGCAGATTCCATGTATTCCTAGGACATACACATTGATGATGAAACACTGAAATTACATCGGTATTAAATACAAAAGGAACAATGCCGCCTTAAGTGCAAGAAGAATGAGACTTCTTAGAGTCTGTGCTTTGATCGTTTCCTGTGAGACCAGTATTAGTTCCCGATACACCACTGCAGGTGCAATGTATGCCTTGGACCTTCACATTGACGATGAAACACAGTAATCGCATTGGAATTAAATACAAAAGGCACAATGCCGCCTTAAGTACAAGAATAGAGACTTTTCTTACAGTCGGTGCTTTGAGCTTTCCCTGTGAGACCAGTATTAGTTTCCGATACACCACTGCAGGTTCAATGTATTCCTTGGACATACACATTGACGATGAAACACAGATATTGCAACGGAATTTAATAAAAAAGGCAAAATGCCAACTTAAGTACAAGAATAAAGACTCTTCTTACAGTCGGTGCTTTGAGCAATCACTGTGGGACCAGTATTAGTTTCCGATACACCACTGCAGGTTCAATGTATTCCTTGGACCTTCACATTGACGATGAAACACAGAATTCGCATCGGAATTAAGTACTAAAGGCATAATGCCGCCTTCAGTACAAGAATTGAGACTCTTCTTACAGTCGGTGCTTTGAGCATTTCCTGTAAGACCAGTATTAGTTTCCGATACACCACTGCAGGTTCAATGTATTGCTTGGACATACACATTGACGATGAAAGACAGAAATCGCATCGGAATTAAATACAAAAGGCACAATGCCGCCTTACGTACAAGAATAGAGACTCTTCTTACAATTGGTGCTTTGAGCATTCCCTGTGAACCAGTATTAGTTTCCGATACACCACTCCAGGTTCAATGTATTCCTTGGACATACTCATTTACGATGAAACACTAAAATTACATCGGAATTAAATACAAAAGGAACAATGCCGCCTTAACGGAAAGATGAGTGAGACTTCTTTGAGTCTGTGATTTGATCCTTTCCTGTGAGACCAGTATTAGTTTCCGATACACCACTGCAGGTTCAATGTATTCCTTGGACCTTCGCATTGACGATGAAACACAGAAATCGAATCGGAACTAAATACAAAAGGCACAATGCCGCAATAAGTACAAGAATAGATACTCTTCTTACAGTCGGTTCTTTGAGCATTCCCTGGGGGACGAGTATTAGTTTCCGATACACCTCTCCAGGTTCAATGTATTCCTTAGACATACACATTGACGATGAAACACTGAAATTACATCGGAATTAAATACAAGTGGCACAATGCCGCCATAAGTGCAAGAATAGAGACTCCACTTACAGTCGGTGCTTTGAGCATTCCCTGAGAGACCAGTATTAGTTTCCGATACACCACTGAAGGTACAATGTATTCCTTGTACCTTCACATTGACGATGAAACACAGAAATCGCATTGGAATAAAATACAAAAGGCACAATGCCGCCTTACGTACAAGAATAGAGTCTCTTCTTACAGTCGGTGTTTGAGCATTCCCTGTGAGACCAGTATTAGTTTCCGATACACCACTCCAGGTTCAATGTATTCCTTGGACATACTCAATGACGATGAAACACTGAAATTACATCGGAATTAAATACAAAAGGAACAATGCCGCCATAACTGCAAGATGAGTGAGACTTCTTAGAGTCTGTGCTTTGATCCTTTCCTGTGAGACCAGTATTAGTTTCCGATACACCACTGCAGGTTCAATGTATTCCTTGGACCTTCGCATTGACGATGAAACACAGAAATCGCATCGGAACTAAATACAAAATGCACAATACCGCAATAAGTACAGGAATAGAGACTCTTCTTACAGTCGGTGCTTTGAGCATTCCCTGTGAACCAGTATTAGTTTCCGATACCCACTGCAGGTTCAATGAATTCCTTAGACATACACATTGACGATGAAACACTGAAATTACATCGGAATTAAATACAAAAGGCACAATGCCGCCATAAGTGCAAGAATAGAGACTCTTCTTACAGTCGGAGTTTTGAGCTTTCCCTGTGAGACCAGAATTAGTTTCCGATACACCACTCCAGTTTCAATGTATTCCTTGGACATACTCATTGACGATGAAACACTAAAATTACATCGGAATTAAATACAAAAGGAACAATGCCGCCTTAACGGCAAGATGAGTAAGACTTCTTAGAGGCTGTGCTTTGATCCTTTCCTGTGAGACCAGTATTAATTTCCGTTACACCACTGCAGGTTCAATGTATTCCTTGGACCTTCGCATTGACGAAGAAACACAGAAAACTCATCGGAACTAAATACAAAAGGCACAATGCCGCAATAAGTACAAGAATAGAGACTCTTCTTACAGTCGGTGCTTTGAGCATTCCCTGTGAGACCAGTATTAGTTTCCGGTACACCACTGCAGGTTCAATGTATTCCTTAGACATACACATTGACGATGAAACACTGAAATTACATTGGAATTAAATACAAACTGCACAATGCCCCCATAAGTGCAAGAATAGAGACCCCTCTTACAGTAGGTGCTTTGAGCATTCCCTGTGAGACCAGTATTAGTTTCCGATACACCACTGCAGGTACAATGTATTCCTTGTACCTTCACATTGACGATTAAATACAGAAATCGCATCGGAACTAAATGCAAAAGGCACAATGCCGCCTTCAGTACAAGAATAGAGACTCTTCTTACAGTCGGTGCTTTGAGCATTCCCTGTGAGACCAGTATTAGTTTCCGATACACCACTGCAGGTTCAGTGTATTCCTTGGACATACACATTGACGATGAAACACAGAAATCGCATCGGAATTAAATACAAAATGCACAATGCCGCCTTACGTACAAGAATAGAGACTTTTCTTACAGTCGGTGCTTTGAGCATTCCCTGTGAGACCAGTATTAGATTCTGATACACCACTGCAGGTTCAATGTATTCCTAGGACATACACATTGACGATGAAACACTGAAATTACATCGGTATTAAATACAAAAGGAACAATGTCGCCTTAAGTGCAAGAAGAATGAGACTTCTTAGAGTCTGTGCCTTGATCCTTTCCTGTGAGACCAGTATTAGTTTCCGATACACCACTGCAGGTGCAATGTATTCCTTGGACCTTCACATTGACGATGAAACACAGAAATCGCATTGGAATTAAATACAAGAGGCACAATGCCGCCTTAAGTAGAAGAATAGAGTCTCTTCTTACAGTCGGTGCTTTGAGCTTTCCCTGTGAGACCAGTATTAGTTTCCGATACACCACTGCAGGTTCAATGTATTCCTTGGACATACACATTGACGATGAAACACAGATATTGCATCGGAATTTAATAAAAAAGGCACAATGCCGCCGTAAGTACAAGAATAGAGACTCTTCTTACAGTCGGTGCTTTGAGCAATCCCTGTGAGACCAGTATTAGTTTCCGATACACCACCGCAGTTTCAATGTATTCCTTGGACCTTCACATTGACGATGAAACACAGAAATCGCATTGGAATTAAATACAAAAGGCACAATGCCGCCTTAAGTGGAAGAATAAAGTCTCTTCTTACAGTTGGTGCTTTGAGCTTTCCCTGTGAGACCAGTATAAGTTTCAGATACACCACTGCAGGTTCAATGTATTCCTTGGACATACACATTGACGATGAAACACAGATATTGCATCGGAATTTAATAAAAAAGGCACAATGCCGCAATAAGTACAAGAATAGAGACTCTTCTTACAGTCGGTGCTTTGAGCATTCCCTGTGAGACCAGTATTAGTTTCCGATACACCACCGCAGGTTCAATGTATTCCTTGGACCTTCACATTGACGATGAAACACAGAATTCGCATCGGAATTAAATACTAAAGGCATAATGCCGCCTTCAGTACAAGAATAGAGACTCTTCTTACAGTCGGTGCTTTGAGCATTACCTGTGAGACCAGTATTAGTTTCCGATACAACACTGCAGGTTCAATGTATTGCTTGGACATACACATTGACGATGAAACACAGAAATTGCATCGGAATTAAATACAAAATGCACAATGCCGCCGTACGTACAAGAATAGAGACTCATCTTACAGTCGGTGCTTTGAGCATTCCCTGTGTGACCAGTATTAGTTTCCGATACACCACTCCACGTTCAATGTATTCCTTGGACATACTCATTGACGATGAAACACTGAAATTACATCGGAATTAAATACATAAGGAACAATGCCGCCTTAACGGCAAGATGAGTGATACTTCTTAGAGTCTGTGCTTTGATCCTTTCCTGTGAGACCAGTATTAGTTTCCGATACACCACGGCAGGTTCAATGTATTCCTTGGACCTTCGCATTGGCGATGAAACACAGAGATCGAATCGGAACTAAATACAAAAGGCACAATGCCGCAATAAGTACAAGAGTAGAGACTCTTCTTACAGTCGGTGCTTTGAGCATTCCCTGTGAGACCAGTATTCGCTTCCGATACACCACTGCAGGTTCAATGTATTCCTTGGACATACACATTGACGACGAAACACTGAAATTACATCGGTATTAAATACAAAAGGCACAATGCCGCCATAAGTGCAAGAATAGAGACTCTTCTTACAGTCGGTGCTTTGAGCTTTCCCTGTGCGACCAGTATTAGTTTAGGATACACCACTCCAGGTTCAATGTATTCCTTGGACATACTCATTGACGATGAAACACTCAAATTACATCGGAATTAAATACAAAAGGAACAATGCCGCCTTAACGGCAAGATGAGTAAGACTTCTTAGAGTCTGTGCTTTGATCTTTTCCTGTGAGACCTGTATTAGTTTCCGATACACCACTGCAGGTGCAATGTATTCCTTGGACCTTCACATTGACGATGAAACACAGAAATCGCATTGGAATTAAATACAAAAGGCACAATGCCGCCTTAAGTGGAAGAATAAAGTCTCTTCTTACAGTTGGTGCTTTGAGCTTTCCCTGTGAGACCAGTATAAGTTTCAGATACACCACTGCAGGTTCAATGTATTCCTTGGACATACACATTGACGATGAAACACAGATATTGCATCGGAATTTAATAAAAAAGGCACAATGCCGCAATAAGTACAAGAATAGAGACTCTTCTTACAGTCGGTGCTTTGAGCATTCCCTGTGAGACCAGTATTAGTTTCCGATACACCACCGCAGGTTCAATGTATTCCTTGGACCTTCACATTGACGATGAAACACAGAATTCGCATCGGAATTAAATACTAAAGGCATAATGCCGCCTTCAGTACAAGAATAGAGACTCTTCTTACAGTCGGTGCTTTGAGCATTTCCTGTGAGACCAGTATTAGTTTCCGATACAACACTGCAGGTTCAATGTATTGCTTGGACATACACATTGACGATGAAACACAGAAATCGCATCGGAATTAAATACAAAATGCACAATGCCGCCGTACGTACAAGAATAGAGACTCATCTTACAGTCGGTGCTTTGAGCATTCCCTGTGTGACCAGTATTAGTTTCCGATACACCACTCCACGTTCAATGTATTCCTTGGACATACTCATTGACGATGAAACACTGAAATTACATCGGAATTAAATACATTAGGAACAATGCCGCCTTAACGGCAAGATGAGTGATACTTCTTAGAGTCTGTGCTTTGATCCTTTCCTGTGAGACCAGTATTAGTTTCCGATACACCACGGCAGGTTCAATGTATTCCTTGGACCTTCGCATTGGCGATGAAACACAGAGATCGAATCGGAACTAAATACACAAGGCACAATGCCGCAATAAGTACAAGAGTAGAGACTCTTCTTACAGTCGGTGCTTTGAGCATTCCCTGTGAGACCAGTATTCGCTTCCGATACACCACTGCAGGTTCAATGTATTTCTTAGACATACACATTGACGACGAAACACTGAAATTACATCGGTATTAAATACAAAAGGCACAGTGCCGCCATAAGTGCAAGAATAGAGACTCTTATTACAGTCGGTGCTTTGAGCTTTCCCTGTGAGACCAGTATTAGTTTCCGATACACCACTCCAGGTTCAATGTATTCCTTGGACATACTCATTGACGATGAAACACTCAAATTACATCGGAATTAAATACAAAAGGAACAATGCCGCCTTAACGGCAAGATGAGTAAGACTTCTTAGAGTCTGTGATTTGATCCTTTCCTGTGAGACGAGTATTAGTTTCCGATACACCACTGCAGGTTCAATGTATTCCTTGGACCTTCGCATTGACGATGAAACACAGAAATCGAATCGGAACTAAATACAAAAGGCACAATGCCGCAATAAGTACAAGAATAGAGACTATTCTTACAGTCGGTGTTTTGAGCATTCCCTGCGAGACCAGTATTAGTTCCCGATACACCACTGCGGGTACAATGTATTCCTTGGACATACACATTGACGATGAAACACAGATATTGCAACGGAATTTAATAAAAAAGGCACAATACCGACTTAAGTACAAGAATAGAGACTCTTCTTGCAGTCGGTGCTTTGAGCATTCACTGTGGGACCGGTATGAGTTTCCGATACACCACAGCAGGTTCAATGTATTCCTTGGACCTTCACATTGACGATGAAACACAGAATTCGCATCGGAATTAAATACTAAAGGCATAATGCCGCCTTGAGTACAAGAATAGAGACTCTTCTTACAGTCGGTGCTTTGAGCATTTCCTGTGAGACCAGTATTAGTTTCCGATACACCACTGCAGGTTCAATGTATTGCTTGGACATACACATTGACGATGAAAGACAGAAATCGCATCGGAATTAAATACAAATGGCACAATGCCGCCTTACGTACAAGAATAGAGACTCTTCTTACAGTTGGTGCTTTGAGCATTCCTTGTGAACCAGTATTAGTTTCCGATACACCACTCCAGGTTCAATGTATTCCTTGGACATACTCATTTACGATGAAACACTAAAATTACATCGGAATTAAATACAAAAGGAACAATGCCGCCTTAACAGCAAGATGAGTGAGACTTCTTTGAGTCTGTGATTTGATCCTTTCCTGTGAGACCAGTATTAGTTTCCGATACACCACAGCAGGTTCAATGTATTCCTTGGACCTTCGCATTGACGATGAAACACAGAAATCGAATCGGAACTAAATACAAAAGGCACAATGCCGCAATAAGTACAAGAATAGAGACTCTTCTTACAGTCGGTTCTTTGAGCATTCCCTGTGAGACCAGTATTAGTTTCCGATACACCACTCCAGGTTCAATGTATTCCTTAGACATACACATTGACGATGAAACACTGAAATTACATCGGAATTTAATACAAATGGCACAATGCCGCCACAAGTGCAAGAATAGAGACTCCACTTACAGTCGGTGCTTTGAGCATTCCCCGTGAGACCAGTATTAGTTTCCGATACACCACTGAAGGTACAATGTATTCCTTGGACATACTCATTGACGATGAAACACTCAAATTACATCGGAATTAAATACAAAAGGAACAATGCCGCCTTAACGGCAAGATGAGTAAGACTTCTTAGAGTCTGTGCTTTGATCCTTTCCTGTGAGACCAATATTAATTTCCGTTACACCACTGCAGGTTCAATGTATTCCTTGGACCTTCGCATTGACGAAGAAACACAGAAATCTCATCGGAACTAAATACAAAAGGCACAATGCCGCAATAAGTACAAGAATAGAGACTCTTCTTACAGTCGATGCTTTGAGCATTCCCTGTGAGACCAGTATTAGTTTCCGGTACACCACTGCAGGTTCAATGTATTCCTTAACATACACATTGACGATGAAACACTGAAATTACATTGGAATTAAATACAAACGGCACAATGCCCCCATAAGTGCAAGAATTGAGACTCCTCTTACAGTCGGTGCTTTGAGCATTCCCTGTGAGACCAGTATTAGTTTCCGATACACCACTGCAGGTACAATGTATTCCTTGTACCTTCACATTGACGATGAAAAACAGAAATAGCATCGGAATTAAATGCAAAAGGCACAATGCCGCCTTCAGTACAAGAATAGAGACTCTTCTTACAGTCGGTGCTTTGAGCATTCCCTGTGAGACCAGTATTAGTCTCCGATACACCACTGCAGGTTCAGTGTATTCCTTTGACATACACATTGACGATGAAACACAGAAATCGCATCGGAATTAAACACAAAATGCACAATGCCGCCTTACGTACAAGAATAGAGACTTTTCTTACAGTCGGTGCTTTGAGCATTCCCTGTGAGACCAGTATTAGTTTCTGATACACCACTGCAGGTTCAATGTATTCCTTAGACATACACATTGACAATGAAACACTAAAATTAAATCGCAATTAAATATAAAAGTCACAATGCCGGAATAAGTGCAAGTACATAGACTCTTCTTACTGTCGGTGCTTTGACCATTCCCTGCGAGACCAGTATTAGTTTCTGATACACCACTGCAGGTTCAATGTATTCCTTGGACATACACATTGACGATGAAACACAGAAATGGCATCGGAATTAAATACAAAAGGCACAATGCCGCCTTACGTACAAGAATAGAGTCTCTTCTTACAGTCGGTGCTTTGAGCATTCCCTGTGAGACCAGTATTAGTTTCCGATACACCACTCCAGGTTCAATGTATTCCTTGGACATTCTCAATGACGGTGAAACACTGAAATTACATCGGAATTAAATACAAAAGGGACAATGCCGCCTTAACTGCAAGATGAGTGAGACTTCTTAGAGTCTGTGCTTTGATCCTTTCCTGTGAGACCAGTATTAGTTTCCGATACACCACTGCAGGTTCAATGTATTCCTTGGACCTTCGCATTGACGATTAAACACAGAAATCGCAACGGAACTAAATACAAAAGGCACAATGCCGCAATAAGTACAAGAATAGAGACTCTTCTTACAGTCGATGCTTTGAGCATTCCCTGTGAGACCAGTATTAGTTTCCGGTACACCACTGCAGGTTCAATGTATTCCTTAGACATACACATTGACGATGAAACACTGAAATTACATTGGAATTAAATACAAATGGCACAATGCCCCCATAAGTGCAAGAATAGAGACTCCTCTTACAGTCGGTGCTTTGAGCATTCCCTGTGAGACCAGTATTAGTTTACCATACACCACTGCAGGTACAATGTATTCCTTGTACCTTCACATTGACGATGAAAAACAGAAATCGCATCGGAATTAAATGCAAAAGGCACAATGCCGCCTTTAGTACAAGAATAGAGACTCTTCTTACAGTCGGTGCTTTGAGCATTCCCTGTGAGACCAGTATTAGTTTCTGATACACCACTGCAGGTTCAGTGTATTCCTTGGACATACACATTGACGATGAAACACAGAAATCGCATCGGAATTAAATACAAAATGCACAATGCCGCCTTACATACAAGAATAGAGACTTTTCTTACAGTCGGTGCTTTGAGCATTCCCTGTGAGACCAGTATTAGTTTCTGATACACCACTGCAGGTTCAATGTATTCCTTAGACATACGCATTGACAATGAAACACTAAAATTACATCGGAATTAAATACAAAAGTCACAATGCCGGAATAAGTGCAAGTACATAGACTCTTCTTACTGTCGGTGCTTTGAGCATTCCCTGCGGGACCAGTACTAGTTTCCGATTCACCACGGCCGGTACAATGTATTCCTTGGACCTTCACATTGAAGATGGAACACAGAAATGGCATCGGAATTAAATACAAATGGCACAATGCCGCCTTAAGTACAAGAATAGAGACTCTTCTTACAGTCGGTGCTTTGAGCATTCCCTGTGAGACCAGTATTAGCTTCCGATACACCACTGCAGATTCCATGTATTCCTAGGACATACACATTGACGATGAAACACTGAAATTACATCGGTATTAAATACAAAAGGAACAATGCCGCCTTAAGTGCAAGAAGAATGAGACTTCTTAGAGTCTGTGCTTTGATCCTTTCCTGTGAGATCAGTATTAGTTTCCGGTACACCACTGCAGGTTCAATGTATTCCTTAGACATACACATTGACGATGAAACACTGAAATTACATTGGAATTAAATACAAATGGCACAATGCCCCCATAAGTGCAAGAATAGAGACTCCTCTTACAGTCGGTGCTTTGAGCATTCCCTGTGAGACCAGTATTAGTTTACCATACACCACTGCAGGTACAATGTATTCCTTGTACCTTCACATTGACGATGAAAAACAGAAATCGCATCGGAATTAAATGCAAAAGGCACAATGCCGCCTTTAGTACAAGAATAGAGACTCTTCTTACAGTCGGTGCTTTGAGCATTCCCTGTGAGACCAGTATTAGTTTCCGATACACCACCGCAGGTTCAATGTATTCCTTGGACCTTCACATTGACGATGAAACACAGAATTCGCATCGGAATTAAATACTAAAGGCATAATGCCGCCTTCAGTACAAGAATAGAGACTCTTCTTACAGTCGGTGCTTTGAGCATTTCCTGTGAGACCAGTATTAGTTTCCGATACAACACTGCAGGTTCAATGTATTGCTTGGACATACACATTGACGATGAAACACAGAAATCGCATCGGAATTAAATACAAAATGCACAATGCCGCCGTACGTACAAGAATAGAGACTCATCTTACAGTCGGTGCTTTGAGCATTCCCTGTGTGACCAGTATTAGTTTCCGATACACCACTCCACGTTCAATGTATTCCTTGGACATACTCATTGACGATGAAACACTGAAATTACATCGGAATTAAATACATTAGGAACAATGCCGCCTTAACGGCAAGATGAGTGATACTTCTTAGAGTCTGTGCTTTGATCCTTTCCTGTGAGACCAGTATTAGTTTCCGATACACCACGGCAGGTTCAATGTATTCCTTGGACCTTCGCATTGGCGATGAAACACAGAGATCGAATCGGAACTAAATACACAAGGCACAATGCCGCAATAAGTACAAGAG
This sequence comes from Schistocerca serialis cubense, assembly GCF_023864345.2. Classification (NCBI taxonomy): domain Eukaryota; kingdom Metazoa; phylum Arthropoda; class Insecta; order Orthoptera; family Acrididae; genus Schistocerca; species Schistocerca serialis. Next base: position 1,068,132,255 of record NC_064640.1, read on the forward strand.
TAGAGACTCTTCTTACAGTCGGTGCTTTGAGCATTCCCTGTGAGACCAGTATTCGCTTCCGATACACCACTGCAGGTTCAATGTATTTCTTAGACATACACATTGACGACGAAACACTGAAATTACATCGGTATTAAATACAAAAGGCACAGTGCCGCCATAAGTGCAAGAATAGAGACTCTTATTACAGTCGGTGCTTTGAGCTTTCCCTGTGAGACCAGTATTAGTTTCCGATACACCACTCCAGGTTCAATGTATTCCTTGGACATACTCATTGACGATGAAACACTCAAATTACATCGGAATTAAATACAAAAGGAACAATGCCGCCTTAACGGCAAGATGAGTAAGACTTCTTAGAGTCTGTGATTTGATCCTTTCCTGTGAGACGAGTATTAGTTTCCGATACACCACTGCAGGTTCAATGTATTCCTTGGACCTTCGCATTGACGATGAAACACAGAAATCGAATCGGAACTAAATACAAAAGGCACAATGCCGCAATAAGTACAAGAATAGAGACTATTCTTACAGTCGGTGTTTTGAGCATTCCCTGCGAGACCAGTATTAGTTCCCGATACACCACTGCGGGTACAATGTATTCCTTGGACATACACATTGACGATGAAACACAGATATTGCAACGGAATTTAATAAAAAAGGCACAATACCGACTTAAGTACAAGAATAGAGACTCTTCTTGCAGTCGGTGCTTTGAGCATTCACTGTGGGACCGGTATGAGTTTCCGATACACCACAGCAGGTTCAATGTATTCCTTGGACCTTCACATTGACGATGAAACACAGAATTCGCATCGGAATTAAATACTAAAGGCATAATGCCGCCTTGAGTACAAGAATAGAGACTCTTCTTACAGTCGGTGCTTTGAGCATTTCCTGTGAGACCAGTATTAGTTTCCGATACACCACTGCAGGTTCAATGTATTGCTTGGACATACACATTGACGATGAAAGACAGAAATCGCATCGGAATTAAATACAAATGGCACAATGCCGCCTTACGTACAAGAATAGAGACTCTTCTTACAGTTGGTGCTTTGAGCATTCCTTGTGAACCAGTATTAGTTTCCGATACACCACTCCAGGTTCAATGTATTCCTTGGACATACTCATTTACGATGAAACACTAAAATTACATCGGAATTAAATACAAAAGGAACAATGCCGCCTTAACAGCAAGATGAGTGAGACTTCTTTGAGTCTGTGATTTGATCCTTTCCTGTGAGACCAGTATTAGTTTCCGATACACCACAGCAGGTTCAATGTATTCCTTGGACCTTCGCATTGACGATGAAACACAGAAATCGAATCGGAACTAAATACAAAAGGCACAATGCCGCAATAAGTACAAGAATAGAGACTCTTCTTACAGTCGGTTCTTTGAGCATTCCCTGTGAGACCAGTATTAGTTTCCGATACACCACTCCAGGTTCAATGTATTCCTTAGACATACACATTGACGATGAAACACTGAAATTACATCGGAATTTAATACAAATGGCACAATGCCGCCATAAGTGCAAGAATAGAGACTCCACTTACAGTCGGTGCTTTGAGCATTCCCCGTGAGACCAGTATTAGTTTCCGATACACCACTGAAGGTACAATGTATTCCTTGGACATACTCATTGACGATGAAACACTCAAATTACATCGGAATTAAATACAAAAGGAACAATGCCGCCTTAACGGCAAGATGAGTAAGACTTCTTAGAGTCTGTGCTTTGATCCTTTCCTGTGAGACCAATATTAATTTCCGTTACACCACTGCAGGTTCAATGTATTCCTTGGACCTTCGCATTGACGAAGAAACACAGAAATCTCATCGGAACTAAATACAAAAGGCACAATGCCGCAATAAGTACAAGAATAGAGACTCTTCTTACAGTCGATGCTTTGAGCATTCCCTGTGAGACCAGTATTAGTTTCCGGTACACCACTGCAGGTTCAATGTATTCCTTAACATACACATTGACGATGAAACACTGAAATTACATTGGAATTAAATACAAACGGCACAATGCCCCCATAAGTGCAAGAATTGAGACTCCTCTTACAGTCGGTGCTTTGAGCATTCCCTGTGAGACCAGTATTAGTTTCCGATACACCACTGCAGGTACAATGTATTCCTTGTACCTTCACATTGACGATGAAAAACAGAAATAGCATCGGAATTAAATGCAAAAGGCACAATGCCGCCTTCAGTACAAGAATAGAGACTCTTCTTACAGTCGGTGCTTTGAGCATTCCCTGTGAGACCAGTATTAGTCTCCGATACACCACTGCAGGTTCAGTGTATTCCTTTGACATACACATTGACGATGAAACACAGAAATCGCATCGGAATTAAACACAAAATGCACAATGCCGCCTTACGTACAAGAATAGAGACTTTTCTTACAGTCGGTGCTTTGAGCATTCCCTGTGAGACCAGTATTAGTTTCTGATACACCACTGCAGGTTCAATGTATTCCTTAGACATACACATTGACAATGAAACACTAAAATTAAATCGCAATTAAATATAAAAGTCACAATGCCGGAATAAGTGCAAGTACATAGACTCTTCTTACTGTCGGTGCTTTGACCATTCCCTGCGAGACCAGTATTAGTTTCTGATACACCACTGCAGGTTCAATGTATTCCTTAGACATACACATTGACAATGAAACACTAAAATTAAATCGCAATTAAATATAAAAGTCACAATGCCGGAATAAGTGCAAGTACATAGACTCTTCTTACTGTCGGTGCTTTGACCATTCCCTGCGAGACCAGTATTAGTTTCCGATACACCACTCCAGGTTCAATGTATTCCTTGGACATTCTCAATGACGGTGAAACACTGAAATTACATCGGAATTAAATACAAAAGGGACAATGCCGCCTTAACTGCAAGATGAGTGAGACTTCTTAGAGTCTGTGCTTTGATCCTTTCCTGTGAGACCAGTATTAGTTTCCGATACACCACTGCAGGTTCAATGTATTCCTTGGACCTTCGCATTGACGATTAAACACAGAAATCGCAACGGAACTAAATACAAAAGGCACAATGCCGCAATAAGTACAAGAATAGAGACTCTTCTTACAGTCGATGCTTTGAGCATTCCCTGTGAGACCAGTATTAGTTTCCGGTACACCACTGCAGGTTCAATGTATTCCTTAGACATACACATTGACAATGAAACACTGAAATTACATTGGAATTAAATACAAATGGCACAATGCCCCCATAAGTGCAAGAATAGAGACTCCTCTTACAGTCGGTGCTTTGAGCATTCCCTGTGAGACCAGTATTAGTTTACCATACACCACTGCAGGTACAATGTATTCCTTGTACCTTCACATTGACGATGAAAAACAGAAATCGCATCGGAATTAAATGCAAAAGGCACAATGCCGCCTTTAGTACAAGAATAGAGACTCTTCTTACAGTCGGTGCTTTGAGCATTCCCTGTGAGACCAGTATTAGTTTCTGATACACCACTGCAGGTTCAGTGTATTCCTTGGACATACACATTGACGATGAAACACAGAAATCGCATCGGAATTAAATACAAAATGCACAATGCCGCCTTACATACAAGAATAGAGACTTTTCTTACAGTCGGTGCTTTGAGCATTCCCTGTGAGACCAGTATTAGTTTCTGATACACCACTGCAGGTTCAATGTATTCCTTAGACATACGCATTGACAATGAAACACTAAAATTACATCGGAATTAAATACAAAAGTCACAATGCCGGAATAAGTGCAAGTACATAGACTCTTCTTACTGTCGGTGCTTTGAGCATTCCCTGCGGGACCAGTACTAGTTTCCGATTCACCACGGCCGGTACAATGTATTCCTTGGACCTTCACATTGAAGATGGAACACAGAAATGGCATCGGAATTAAATACAAATGGCACAATGCCGCCTTAAGTACAAGAATAGAGACTCTTCTTACAGTCGGTGCTTTGAGCATTCCCTGTGAGACCAGTATTAGCTTCCGATACACCACTGCAGATTCCATGTATTCCTAGGACATACACATTGACGATGAAACACTGAAATTACATCGGTATTAAATACAAAAGGAACAATGCCGCCTTAAGTGCAAGAAGAATGAGACTTCTTAGAGTCTGTGCTTTGATCCTTTCCTGTGAGATCAGTATTAGTTTCCGGTACACCACTGCAGGTGCAATGTATTCCTTGGACCTTCACATTGACGATGAAACACAGAAATCGCATTGGAATTAAATACAAAAGGCACAATGCCTCCTTAAGTAGAAGAATAGAGTCTCTTCTTACAGTCGGTGCTTTGAGCTTTCCCTGTGAGACCAGTATTAGTTTCCGATACATCACTGCAGGTTCAATGTATTCCTTGGACATACACATTGACGATGAAACACAGATATTGCATCGGAATTTAATAAAAAAGGCACAATGCCGCCATAAGTACAAGAATAGAGACTCTTCTTACAGTCGGTGCTTTGAGCATTCCCTGTGAGACCAGTATTAGATTCCGATACACCACCGCAGGTTCAATGTATTCCTTGGACCTTCACATTGACGATGAAACACAGAATTCGCATCGGAATTAAATACTAAAGGCATAATGGCGCCTTCAGTACAAGAATAGAGACTCTTTTTACAGTCGGTGCTTTGAGCATTTCCTGTGAGACCGGTATTAGTTTCCGATACACCACTGCAGGTTCAATGTATTGCTTGGACATACACATTGACGATGAAACACAGAAATCGCATCGGAATTAAATACAAAAGACACAATGCCGCCTTACGTACAAGAATAGAGACTCATCTTACAGTCGGTGCTTTGAGCATTCCCTGTGTGACCAGTATTAGTTTCCGATACACCACTCCACGTTCAATGTATTCCTTGGACATGCTCATTGACGATGAAACACTGAAATTACATCGGAATTAAATACAAAAGGAACAATGCCGCCTTAACGGCAAGATGAGTGAGACTTCTTAGAGTCTGTGCTCTGATCCTTTCCTGTGAGACCAGTATTAGTTTCCGATACACCACTGCAGGTTCAATGTATTCCTTGGACCTTCGCATTGACGATGAAACACAGAAATCGAATCGGAACTAAATACAAAAGGCACAATGCCGCAATAAGTACAAGAATAGAGACTCTTCTTACAGTCGGAGCTTTGAGCATTCCCTGTGAGACCAGTATTAGTTTCCGATGCACCACTGGAGGTTCAATGTATTCCTTAGACATGCACATTGACAATGAAACACTGAAATTACATCGGAATTAAATACAAATGGCACAATGCCGCCATAAGTGCAAGAATAGAGACTGCTCTTACAGTCGGTGCTTTGTGCTTTCCCTGCGAGACCAGTATTAGTTTCCGATACACCACTGCGGTTACAATGTATTCCTTGTTCCTTGACATTGAGATGAAACACAGAAATCGAATCGGAATTAAATACAAAAGGCACAATGCCGCCTTAAGTACAAGAATAGAGACTCTTCTAACAGTCGGTGCTTTGAGCATTCCCTGTGGGAACAGTATTAGTTTCTGATACACCACTGCAGATTCAATGTATTCCTTGGACATACACATTGACGATGAAACACAGAAATCGTATCGGTATTAAATACAAAAGGCACATTGCCGCCTTTCGTACAAGAATAGAGACTCTTCTTACAGTCGGTGCTTTGAACATTCCCTGTGAGACCAGTATCAGTTTCCGATACACCACTCCAGGTGCAATGTATTCCTTGGACATACTCATTGCCGATGAAACACTAAAATTACATCGGAATTAAATACAAAAGGAACGATGCCGCCTTAACTGCAAGATGAGTGAGACTTCTTAGAGTCTGTGCTTTGATCCTTTCCTGTGAGACCAGTACTAGTTTCCGATACACCATTGCAGGTTCAATGTATTCCTTGGACCTTCGCATTGACGATGAAACACAGAAATCGCATCGGAATTAAATACAAAAGGTACAATGCCGCCTTGAGTACAAGAATAGAGACTCTTCTTACAGTCGGTGCTTAGAGCATTCACTGTGAGACCAGTATTAGTTTCCGATATACCACTGCAGGTTCAATGTATTCCTTGGACATACACATTGACAATGAAACACAGAAATCGCATCGGAAATAAATACAAAAGGCACAATGCCGCCTTAAGTACAAGAATTGAGATTCTTCCTACAGTCGATGCTTTGAGCATTCCCTGTGAGACCAGTATTAGTTTCCGATACACCACTGCATGTTCAATGGATTCCTTGGACATACTCATTGAAGATTAAACACAGAAATCGCCTCGGAATTAATACAAAATGCACAATGCCGCCTTAAGTACAAGAATAGAGACTCTTCTTACTGTCGGTGCTTTGAGCATTCTCTTTGAGACCAGTATTGGTTTCCGATACACCACTCCAGGTTCAATGTATTCCTTGGTCATACTCATTGACGATGAAACACTCAAATTACATCGGTATTAAATACAAAAGGAACAATGCCGCCTTAACTGCAAGATGAGTGAGACTTCTTTGTGCTTTGATCCTTTCCTGTGAGACCAGTATTAGTTTCCGATACACCACTGCAGGTTCAATGTATTCCTTGGACCTTCGCATTGACGAAGAAACACAGAATTCGCATCGGAACTAAATACAAAAGGCACAATGCCGCAATAAGTACAAGAATAGAGACTCTTCTTACAGTCGGTGCTTTGAGCATTCCCTGGGAGACCAGTATTAGTTTCCGATACACCACTGCAGGTTCAATGTATTCCTTAGACTTACACATTGATGATGAAACACTAAATTACATTGGAATTAAATACAAAAGGCACAATGCCGCCATAAGTGCAAGAATAGAGACTCCTCTTACAGTCGGTGCTTTGAGCATTCCCTGTGAGACCAGTGTTAGTTTCCGATACACCACTGCAGGTACAATGTATTCCTTGTACCTTGACATTGACGATGAAACACAGAAATCGCATCGGAATTAAATGCAAAAGTCACAATGCCGCCTTAAGTACAAGAATAGAGACTCTTCTTACAGTCGGTGCTTTGAACATTCCCTGTGAGACCAGTATTAGTTTCCAATACACCACTGCAGGTTCAGTGTATTCCTTGGACATACACATTGACGATGAAACACAGAAATCGCATCGAAATTAAATACAAAATGCACAATGCCGCCTTACGTACAAGAATAGAGACTTTTCTTACAGTCGGTGCTTTGAGCATTCCCTGTGAGACCAGTATTAGTTTCCGATACACCACTCCATTTTCAATGTATTCATTGCACATACTCACTGACGATGAAACACTGAAATTACATCGGAATTAAATACAAAAGGAACATTGCCGCCTTAACGACAAGATGAGTGAGACTTCTAAGAGTCTGTGCTTTGATCCTTTCCTGTGAGACCAGTATTAGTTTCCGATACACCACTGCAGGTACAATGTATTCCTTGTACCTTGACATTGACGATGAAACACAGATATCGCATCGGAATTAAATGCAAAAGTCACAATGCCGCCTTAAGTACAAGAATAGAGACTCTTCTTACAGTCAGTGCTTTGAGCATTCCCTGTGAGACCAGTATTAGTTTCCGATACACAACTGCAGGTTCAATGTATTCCTTCGAGAAACACATTGACGATGAAACACTGAAATTACATCGGAATTAAATACAAATGGCCCAATGCCGCCATAAGTGCAAGAATAGAGACTCCTCTTACAGTCGGTGCTTTGAGCATTCCCTGTGAGACCAGTATTAGTTTCCGATACACCACTGCAGGTACAATGTATTCCTTGTACCTTCACATTGACGATGAAACACAGAAATCGCATCGGAATTAAATACAAAAGGCACAATGCCGCCTTACGTACAAGAATAGAGACTCATCTTATAGCCGGTGCTTTGAGCATTCCCTGTGAGACCAGTATTAGTTTCCGATACACCACTCCAGGATCAATGTATTCCTTGGACATACTCAATGACGATGAAACACTGAAATTATATCGGAATTAAATACAAAAGGAACAATGCCGCTTTAACTGCAAGATGAGTGAGACTTCTTAGAGTCTGTGCTTTGATCCTTTCCTGTGAGACCGGTATTAGTTACCGATACACAACTGCAGGTTCAATGTATTCCTTGGACCTTCGCATTGACGATGAAACACAGAAATCGCATCGCAACTAAATACAAAATGCACAATGCCGCAATAAGTACAAGAATAGAGACTCTTCTTACAGTCGATGCTTTGAGCATTCCCTGTGAGACCAGTATTAGTTTCCGATACACCACTGCAGGTTCAATGAATTCCTTAGACATACACATTGACGATGGAACAATGAAATTACATCGGAATTAAATACAAAAGGCACAATGCCGCCATAAGTGCAAGAATAGAGACTCTTCTTACAGTCGGTGCTTTGAGCATTCCCTGGGAGACCAGTATTAGTTTCCGATACACCACTCCAGGTTCAATGTATTCCTTGGACATACTCATTGACGATGAAACACTGAAATTACATCGGAATTAAATACAAAAGGAACAATGCCGCCTTAATGGCAAGATGAGTAAGACTTCTTGGAGACTGTGCTTTGATCCTTTCCTGTGAGACCAGTATTAGTATCCGATGCATCACTGCAGGTTCAATGTATTCGTTGGACCTTCGCATTGACGATGAAACACAGAAATCGAATCGGAAGTAAATACAAAAGGCACAATGCCGCAATAAGTACAAGAATAGAGACTCATCTTACAGTCGGTGCTTTGAGCATTCCCTGTGAGACCAGTATTAGTTTCCGATACACCACTGCAGGTTCAATGTATTCCTTAGACATACACATTGACGATGAAACACTGAAATTAAATCGGAATTAAATACAAATGGCACGATGCCGCCATAAGTGCAAGAATAGAGACTCCTCTTACAGTCGGTGCTTTGAGCATTCCCTGTGAGACCAGTATTAGTTTCCGATACACCACTGCAGGTACAATGTATTCCTTGTACCTTCACATTGACGATGAAACACAGGAATCGCATCGGTTTTAAATACAAATGGCACAATGCCGCCATAAGTGCAAGAATAGAGACTCCTCTTACAGTCGGTGCTTTGAGCATTCCCTGTGAGACCAGTATTAGTTTCCGATACACCACCGCAGGTTCAATGTATTCCTTGGACCTTCACATTGACGATGAAACACAGAATTCGCATCGGAATTAAATACTAAAGGCATAATGCCGCCTTCAGTACAAGAATAGAGACTCTTCTTACAGTCGGTGTTTTATGCACTTCCTGTGAGACCAGTATTAGTTTCCGATACACCACTCCACGTTCAATGTATTCCTTGGACATACTCATTGACGATGAAACACTGAAATTACATCGGAATTAAATACAAAAGGAACAATGCCGCCTTAACGACAAGATGAGTGAGACTTCTTAGACTCTGTGCTTTGATCCTTTCCTGTGAGACCAGTATTAGTTTCCGTAACACCACGGCAGGTTCAATGAATTCCTTGGACCTTCGCATTGGCGATGAAACACAGTGATCGAATCGGAACTAAATACAAAAGCCACAATGCCGCAATAAGTACAAGAGTAGAGACTCTTCTTACAGTCGGTGCTTTGAGCATTCCCTGTGAGACCAGTATTAGCTTCCGATACACCACTGCAGGTTCAATGTATTTCTTAGACATACACTGTGACGACGAAACACTGAAATTACATCGGAATTAAATACAAAGGGCACAATGCCGCCATAAGTGCAAGAATAGAGACTCTTCTAACAGTCGGTGCTTTGAGCTTTCCCTGTGAGACCAGTATTAGTTACCAATACAATACTCCAGGTTCAATGTATTCCTTGGACATACTCATTGACGCTGAAACACTGACATTACATCGGAATTAAATACAAAAGGAACAATGCCGCCTTAACGGCAAGTTGAGTAAGACTTCTTAGAGTCTGTGCTTTGATCCTTTCCTGTGAGACCAGTATTAGTTTCCGATACACCACTGCAGGTCCAATGTATTTCTTGGATATTCGCATTGACGATGAAACACTGAAATTAAATCGGAATTAAATACAAAAGGAACAATGCCGCCTTAACTGCTAGATGAGTGAGACTTCTTAGAGTCTGTGTTTTGATCCTTTCCTGTGAGACCAGTATTAGTTTCCGATACACCATTGCAGGTTCAATGTATTCCTTGGACCTTCGCATTGACGATAAAACACAGAAATCGCATCGGAATTACATACAAAAGGCACAATGCCGCCTTAAGTATAAGAATAGAGACTCTTCTTACAGTCGGTGCTTAGAGCATTCCCTGTGAGACCAGTATTAATTTCCGATATACCTCTGCAGGTTCAATGTATTCCTTGGACATACGCATTGACGATGAAGCACAGAAATCGCATCGGAATTAAATACAAAAGGCACAATGCCGCCATACGTACAAGAATAGAGATCCTTCTTACAGTCGGTGCTTTGAGCATTCCCTGTGAGACCAGTATTAGTGTCCGATGCACCACTGCAGGTTCAATGTATTCCTTAGACATGCACATTGACGATGAAACACCGAAATTACATCGGAATTAAATACAAATGGCACAATGCCGCCATAAGTGCAAGAATAGAGACTGCTCTTACAGTCGGTGCTTTGAGCATTCTCTGCGAGACTAGAATTAGTTTCCGATACACCACTGCAGGTACAATGTATTCCTTGTACATTCACATTGACGATGAAACACAGAAATCGCATCGGAATTAAATACAAAAGGCACAATGCCGCCTTAAGTAAAAGAATAGAGACTCTGCTTACAGTCGGTGCTTTGAGAATTCCCTGTGAGACCAGAACTAGTTTCTGATACACCACTGCAGGTTCAATGTATTCCTTGGACATACACATTGACGATGAAACACAGAAATCGCATCGGATTTAAATACAAAAGGCACAATGCCGCCTTTCGTACAAGAATAGAGACTCTTCTTACAGTCGGTGCTTTGAGCATTCACTGTGAGACCAGTATCAGTTTCCGATACAAGACTCCAGGTTCAATGTATTCCTTGGACATACTCATTGACGATGAAACACTGAAATTACATCGGAATTAAATACAAAAGGAACAATGCCGCCTTAACTGCTAGATGAGTGAGACTTCTTAGAGTCTGTGCTTTGATCCTTTCCTGTGAGACCAGTATTAGTTTCCGATACACCATTGCAGGTTCAATGTATTCCTTGGACCTTCGCATTGACGATAAAACACAGAAATCGCATCGGAATTACACACAAAAGGCACAATGCCGCCTTAAGTTTAAGAATAGAGACTCTTCTTACAGTCGGTGCTTAGAGCATTCCCTGTGAGACCAGTATTAATTTCCGATATACCTCTGCAGGTTCAATGTATTCCTTGGACATACGCATTGACGATGAAGCACAGAAATCGCATCGGAATTAAATACAAAAGGCACAATGCCGCCATACGTACAAGAATAGAGATCCTTCTTACAGTCGGTGCTTTGAGCATTCCCTGTGAGACCAGTATTAGTTTCCGATACACCTTTGCAGGTTCAATGTATTCTTTAGACATACACATTGACGACGAAACACTGAAATTACATCGGAATTAAATGCAAAAGCCACAATGCCGATATAAGTGCATGAATAGAGACTCGTCTTACAGTCGGTGCTTTGAGCATTCCCTGTGAGGCCAGTATTAGTTTCCGATACACCACTGCAGGTACAATGTATTCCTTGGACCTTCAAATTGACGATGAAACACAGAAATCGCATAGGAATTAAATACAAAATGCACAATGCCGCCTTAAGTACAAGAATAGAGACTCTTCTTACAGTCGGTGCTTTGAGCATTCTCTTTGAGACCAGTATTGGTTTCCGATACACCACTGCAGGTTCAATGTATTCCTTGGACATACACATTGACAATGAAACACAGAAATCGCATCGGAATTAAACACAAAATGCACAATGCCTCCTTACGTACAAGAATAGAGCCTTTTCTTACAGTCGGTGCTTTGAGCATTCCCTGTGAGACCAGTATTAGTTTCCGATACACCACTGCAGGTTCAACGTATTCCTTAGACATACACAATGACAATGAGACACTGAAATTACATCGGAATTAAATACAAAAGTCACAATGCCGCCAGACGTGCAAGAATAGAGACTGCTCTTACAGTCGGTGCTTTGAGCATTCCCTGCGAGACCAGTATTAGTTTCCGATACCCCACTGCAGGTACAATGTATTCCTTGTACCTTCACATTGACGATGAAACACAGAAATCGCATCGGAATTAAATACAAAAGGCACAATGCCGCCTTAAGTACAAGAATAGAGACTCTTCTTACAGTCGGTGCTTTGAGCATTCCCTGTGAGACCAGTATTAGTTTCCGATACACCACTGCAGGTTCAATGAATTCCTTAGACATACACATTGACGATGAAACACTGAAATTACATCGGAATTAAATACAAAAGGCACAATGCCGCCATAAGTGCAAGAATAGAGACTCTTCTTACAGTCGGTGCTTTGAGCTTTCCCTGTGAGACCAGTATTAGTTTCCGATACACCACTCCAGGTTCAATGTATTCCTTGGACATACTCATTGACGATGAAACACTGAAATTACATCGGAATTAAATTCAAAAGGAACAATGCCGCCTTAACGGCAAGATGAGTAAGACTTCTTAGAGTCTGTGCGTTGATCCTTTCCTGTGAGACCAGTATTAGTTTCCGATACACCACTGCAGGTTCAATGTATTCCTTGGACCTTCGCATTGACGATGAAACACAGAAATCGCATCGGAATTAAATACAAATGGCACAGTGCCGCCATAAGTGCAAGAATAGAGACTCCTCTTACAGTCGGTGTTTTGAGCATTCCCTGTGAGACCAGTATTAGTTTCCGATACACCACCGCAGGTTCAATGTATTCCTTGGACCTTCACATTGACGATGAAACACAGAATTCGCATCGGAATTAAATACTAAAGGCATAATGCCGCCTTCAGTACAAGAATAGAGACTCTTCTTACAGTCGGTGTTTTGAGCATTTCCTGTGAGACCAGTATTAGTTTCCGATACACCACTGCAGGTTCAATGTATTGCTTGGACATACACATTGACGATGAAACACAGAAATCGCATCGGAATTAAATACAAAAGGCACAATGCGGCCTTACGTACAAGAATAGAGACTCATCTTACAGTCGGTGCTTTGAGCATTCCCTGTGAGACCAGTATTAGTTTCCGATACACCACTGCAGGTTCAATGAATTCCTTAGACATACACATTGACGATGGAACACTGAAATTCCATCGGATTTAAATACAAAAGGCACAATGCCGCCTTTCGTACAAGAATAGAGACTCATCTTACTGTCGGTGCTTTGAGCATTCTCTGGGAGACCAGTATTAGTTTCCGATACACCACTCCAGGTTCAATGTATTCCTTGGACATACTCATTGACGATGAAACACTGAAATTACATCGGAATTAAATACAAAAGGAACAATGCCGCCTTAACGGCAAGATGAGTGAGACTTCTTGGAGACTGTGCTTTGATCCTTTCCTGTGAGACCAGTATTAGTTTCCGATGCATCACTGCCGGTTCAATGTATTCGTTGGACCTTCGCATTGACGATGAAACACAGAAATCGAATCGGAAGTAAATACAAAAGGCACAATGCCGCAATAAGTACAAGAATAGAGACTCTTCTTACAGTCGGTGCTTTGAGCATTCCCTGTGAGACCAGTATTAGTTTCCGATACACCACTGCAGGTTCAATGTATTCCTTAGACATACACATTGACTATGAAACACTGAACTTAAATCGGAATTAAATACAAATGGCACGATGCCGCCATAAGTGCAAGAATAGAGACTCCTCTTACAGTCGGTGCTTTGAGCATTCCCTGTGAGACCAGTATTAGTTTCCGATACACCACTGCAGGTACAATGTATTCCTTGCACCTTCACATTGACGATGAAACACAGAAATCGCATCGGAATTAAATACAAATGGCACAATGCCGCCATTAGTGCAAGAATAGAGACTCCTCTTACAGTCGGTGCTTTGAGCATTCCCTGTGAGACCAGTATTAGTTTCCGATACACCACCGCAGGTTCAATGTATTCCTTGGACCTTCACATTGACGATGAAACTCAGAATTCGCATCGGAATTAAATACTAAAGGCATAATGCCGCCTTCAGTACAAGAATAGAGACTCTTCTTACAGTCGGTGTTTTGAGCACTTCCTGTGAGACCAGTATTAGTTTCCAATACACAACTGCAGGTTCAATGTATTGCTTGGACATACACATTGACGATGAAACACAGAAATCGCATCGGAATTAAATACAAAAGGCACAATGCCGCCTTACGTACAAGAATCGAGACTCATCTTACAGTCGGTGCTTTGAGCATTCCCTGTGAGACCAGTATTAGTTTCCGATACGCCACTCCACGTTCAATGTATTCCTTGGACATACTCATTGACAATGAAACACTGAAATTACATCGGAATTAAATACAAAAGGAACAATGCCGCCTTAACGGCAAAATGAGTGAGACTTCTTAGAGTCTGTGCTTTGATCATTTCCTGTGAGACCAGTATTAGTTTCCGATACACCACGGCAGGTTCAATGAATTCCATGGACCTTCGCATTGGCGATGAAACACAGAGATCGAATCGGAACTAAATACAAAAGTCACAATGCCGCAATAAGTTCAAGAGTGGAGACTCTTCTTACAGTGGGTGCCTTGAGCATTCCCTGTGAGACCAGTATTAGCTTCCAATACACCACTGCAGGTTCAATGTATTTCTTAGACATACACTTTGACGACGAAACACTGAAATTACATCGGAATTAAATACAAAGGGCACAATGCCGCCATAAGTGCAAGAATAGAGACTCTTCTTACAGTCGGTGCTTTGAGCTTTGCCTGTGAGACCAGTATTAGTTTCCAATACAATATTCCAGGTTCAATGTATTCCTTGGACATACTCATTGACGCTGAAACACTGACATTACATCGGAATTAAATACAAAAGGAACAATGCCGCCTTAACGGCAAGTTGAGTAAGACTTCTTAGAGACTGTGCTTTGATCCTTTCCTATGAGACCAGTATTAGTTTCCGATACACCACTGCAGGTTCAATGTATTCCTTGGATATTCGCATTGACGATGAAACACTGAAATTACATCGGAATTAAATACAAAAGGAACAATGCCGCCTTAACTGCTAGATGAGTGAGACTTCTTAGAGTCTGTGTTTTGATCCTTTCCTGTGAGACCAGTATTAGTTTCCGATACACCATTGCAGGTTCAATGTATTCCTTGGACCTCCGCATTGACGATAAAACACAGAAATCGCATCGGAATTACATACAAAAGGCACAATGCCGCCTTAAGTATAAGAATAGAGACTCTTCTTACAGTCGGTGCTTAGAGCATTCCCTGTGAGACCAGTATTAATTTCCGATATACCTCTGCAGGTTCAATGTATTCCTTGGACATACGCATTGACGATGAAGCACAGAAATCGCATCGGAATTAAATACAAAAGGCACAATGCCGCCATACGTACAAGAATAGAGATCCTTCTTACAGTCGGTGCTTTGAGCATTCCCTGTGAGACCAGTACTAGTTTCCGATGCACCACTGCAGGTTCAATGTATTCCTTAGAAATGCACATTGACGATGAAACACCGAAATTACAACGGAATTAAATACAAATGGCACAATGCCGCCATAAGTGCAAGAATAGAGACTGCTCTTACAGTCGGTGCTTTGAGCATTCTCTGCGAGACTAGAATTAGTTTCCGATACACTACTGCAGGTACAATGTATTCCTTGTACATTCACATTGACGATGAAACACAGATATCGCATCGGAATTAAATACAAAAGGCACAATGCCGCCTTAAGTAAAAGAATAGAGACTCTGCTTACAGTCGGTGCTTTGAGCATTCCCTGTGAGACCAGAACTAGTTTCTGATACACCACTGCAGGTTCAATGTATTCCTTGGACATACACATTGACGATGAAACACAGAAATCGCATCGGATTTAAATACAAAAGGCACAATGCCGCCTTTCGTACAAGAATAGAGACTCTTCTTACAGTCGGTGCTTTGAGCATTCACTGTGAGACCAGTATCAGTTTCCGATACAAGACTCCAGGTTCAATGTATTCCTTGGACATACTCATTGACGATGAAACACTGAAATTACATCGGAATTAAATACAAAAGGAACAATGCCGCCTTAACTGCTAGATGAGTGAGACTTCTTAGAGTCTGTGCTTTGATCCTTTCCTGTGAGACCAGTATTAGTTTCCGATACACCATTGCAGGTTCAATGTATTCCTTGGACCTTCGCATTGACGATAAAACACAGAAACCGCATCGGAATTACATACAAAAGGCACAATGCCGCCTTAAGTTTAAGAATAGAGACTCTTCTTACAGTCGGTGCTTAGAGCATTCCCTGTGAGACCAGTATTAATTTCCGATATACCTCTGCAGGTTCAATGTATTCCTTGGACATACGCATTGACGATGAAGCACAGAAATCGCATCGGAATTAAATACAAAGGGCACAATGCCGCCATACGTACAAGAATAGTGATCCTTCTTACAGTCGGTGCTTTGAGCATTCCCTGTGAGACCAGTATTAGTTTCCGATACACCTTTGCAGGTTCAATGTATTCTTTAGACATACACATTGACGACGAAACACTGAAATTACATCGGAATTAAATACAAAAGGCACAGTGCCGATATAAGTGCATGAATAGAGACTCGTCTTACAGTAGGTGCTTTGAGCATTCCCTGTGAGGCCTGTATTAGTTTCCGATACACCACTGCAGGTACAATGTATTCCTTGGACCTTCAAATTGACGATGAAACACAGAAATCGCATAGGAATTAAATACAAAATCCACAATGCCGCCTTAAGTACAAGAATAGAGACTCTTCTTACAGTCGGTGCTTTGAGCATTCTCTTTGAGACCAGTATTGGTTTCCGATACACCACTGTAGGTTCAATGTATTCCTTGGACATACACATTGACAATGAAACACAGAAATCGCATCGGAATTAAACACAAAATGCACAATGCCGCCTTACGTACAAGAATAGGGACTTTTCTTACAGTCGGTGCTTTGAGCATTCCCTGTGAGACCAGTATTAGTTTCCGATACACCACTGCAGGTTCAACGTATTCCTTAGACATACACAATGACAATGAGACACTGAAATTACATCGGAATTAAATACAAAAGTCACAATGCCGCCAGACGTGCAAGAATACAGACTGCTCTTACAGTCGGTGCTTTGAGCATTCCCTGCGATACCAGTATTAGTTTCCGATACACCACTGCAGGTACAATGTATTCCTTGTACCTTCACATTGACGATGAAACACAGAAATCGCATCGGAATTAAATACAAAAGGCACAATGCCGCCTTAAGTACAAGAATAGAGACTCTTCTTACAGTCGGTGCTTTGAGCATTCCCTGTGAGACCAGTATTAGTTTCCGATACACCACTGCAGGTTCAATGAATTCCTTAGACATACACATTGACGATGAAACACTGAAATTACATCGGAATTAAATACAAAAGGCACAATGCCGCCATAAGTGCAAGAATAGAGACTCTTCTTACAGTCGGTGCTTTGAGCTTTCCCTGTGAGACCAGTATTAGTTTCCGATACACCACTCCAGGTTCAATGTATTCCTTGGACATACTCATTGACGATGAAACACTGAAATTACGTCGGAATTAATTACAAAAGGAACAATGCCGCCTTAACAGCAAGATGAGTAAGACTTCTTAGAGTCTGTGCGTTGATCCTTTCCTGTGAGACCAGTATTAGTTTCCGATACACCACTGCAGGTTCAATGTATTCCTTGGACCTTCGCATTGACGATGAAACACAGAATTCGCATCGGAATGAAATACAAAAGGCACAATGCGGCCTTACGTACAAGAATAGAGACTCATCTTACAGTCGGTGCTTTGAGCATTCCCTGTGAGACCAGTATTAGTTTCCGATACACCACTGCAGGTTCAATGTATTGCTTGGACATACACATTGACGATGAAACACAGAAATCGCATCGGAATTAAATACAAAAGGCACAATGCGGCCTTACGTACAAGAATAGAGACTCATCTTACAGTCGGTGCCTTGAGCATTCCCTGTGAGACCAGTATTAGTTTCCGATACACCACTCCACGTCAATGTATTTCTTGGACATACTCATTGACGATGAAACACTGAAATTACATCGGAATTAAATACAAAAGGAACAATGCCGCCTTAACGGCAAGTTGAGTAAGACATCTTAGAGTCTGTGCTTTGATCCTTTCCTGTGTGACCAGTATTAGTTTCCGATACACCACTGCAGGTTCAATGTATTCCTTGGACATTCGCATTGACGATGAAACACAGAAATCCAATCGGAACTATATACAAAAGGCACAATGCCGCAATAAGTACAAGAATAGAGACTCTTCTTACAGTCGGTGCTTTGAGCATTCCCTGTGAGACCAGTATTAGTTTCCGATGCACCACTGCAGGGTCAATGTATTCCTTAGACATGCACATTGACGATGAAACACTGAAATTACATCGGAATTCAATACAAATGGCACAATACCGCTATAAGTGCAAGAATAGAGACTGCTCTTACAGTCGGTGCTTTGAGCATTCCCTGCGAGACCAGTATTAGTTTCCGATACACCACTGATGGTACAATGTATTCCTTGTACATTCACATTGACGATGAAACACAGAAATCGCATCGGAATTAAATACAAAAGGCACAATGCCGCCTTAAGTACAAGAATAGAGACTCTTCCTACAGTCGTTGCTTTGAGCATTCCCTGTGAGACCAGTATCAGTTTCCGATACACCACTCCAGGTTCAATGTATTCCTTGGACATACTCATTGACGATGAAACACTGAAATTACATCGGAATTAAATACAAAAGGAACAATGCCGCCTTAACGGCAAGTTGAGTAAGACTTCTTAGAGTCTGTGTTTTGATCCTTTCCTGTGAGACCAGTATTAGTTTCCGATACACCACTGCAGGTTCAATGTATTCCTTGGACATTCGCACTGACGATGAAACACAGAATTCGAATCGGAACTAAATACAAAAGGCACAATGACGCAATAAGTACAAGAATAGTGACTCTTCTTACAGTCGGTGCTTTGAGCATTCCCTGTGAGACCAGTATTAGTTTCCGATGCACCACTGCACGTTCAATGTATTCCTTAGACATGCACATTGACGATGAAACACTGAAATTACATCGGAATTAAATACAATGGCACAATGCCGCCATAAGTGCAAGAATAGAGACTGCTCTTACAGTCGGTGCTTTGAGCATTCCCTGCGAGACCAGTATTTGTTTCCATTACACCACTGCAGGTAAATTGTATTCCTTGTACATTCACATTGACGATGAAACACAGAAATCGCATCGGAATTAAATACAAAAGGCACAATGCCGCCTTAAGTACAAGAATAGAGACTCTTCTTACAATCGGTGCTTTGAGCATTCCCTGTGAGACCAGTATTAGTTTCTGATACACCACTGCAGGTTCAATGAATTCCTTGGACATACACATTGACAATGAAACACAGAAATCGCATCGGAATTAAACACAAAATGCACAATGCCGCCTTACGTACAAGAATAGAGACTTTTCTTACAGTCGGTGCTTTGAGCATTCCCTGTGAGACCAGTATTAGTTTCCGATACACCACTGCAGGTTCAATGTATTCCTTAGACATACACAATGGTTATGAGACACTGGAATTACATCGAATTAAATACAAAAGTCACAATGCCGCCATACGTGAAAGAATAGAGACTGCTCTTACAGACGGTGCTTTGAGCATTCCCTGTGAGACCAGTATTGGTTTCCGATACACCACCGCAGGTTCAATGTATTCCTTGGACCTTCACATTGACGATGAAACACAGAATTCGCATCGGAATTAATTAGTAAAGGCTTAATGCCGCCTTCAGTACAAGAATAGAGACTCTTCTTATAGTCGGTGTTTTGAGCATTTCCTGTGAGAGCAGTATTAGTTTCCGATACACCACTGCAGGTTCAATGTATTCCTTGGACCTTCGCATTGACGATGAAACACAGAAATCGCATCGGAATTAAATACAAATGGCACAATGCCGCCATAAGTGCAAGAATAGAGACTCCTCTTACAGTCGGTGCTTTGAGCATTCCCTGTGAGACCAGTATTAGTTTCCGATACACCACCGCAGGTTCAATGTATTCCTTGGACCTTCACATTGACGATGAAACACAGAATTCGCATCGGAATTAATTACTAAAGGCATAATGCCGCCTTCAGTACAAGAATAGAGACTCTTCTTACAGTCGGTGCTTTGAGCATTTCCTGTGAGACCAGTATTAGTTTCCGATACACCACTGCAGGTTCAATGTATTGCTTGGACATACACATTGACGATGAAACACAGAAATCGCATCGGAATTAAATACAAAAGGCACAGTGCCGCCTTACGTACAAGAATAGAGACTCATCTTACAGTCGGTGCTTTGAGCATTCCCTGTGAGACCAGTATTAGTTTCCGATACACCACTCCACGTTCAATGTATTCCTTGGACATACTCATTGACGATTAAACACTGAAATTACATCGGAATTAAATACAAAATGAACAATGCCGCCTTAACGACAAGATGAGTGAGACTTCTTAGACTCTGTGCTTTGATCCTTTCCTGTGAGACCAGTAATAGTTTCCGATACACCACGGCAGGTTCAATGAATTCCTTGGACCTTCGCATTGGCGATGAAACACAGAGATCGAATCGGAACTAAATACAAAAGGCACAATGCCGCAATAAGTACTAGAGTAGAGACTCTTCTTACAATCGGTGCTTTGAGCATTCCCTGTGAGACCAGTATTAGCTTCCGATACACCACTGCAGGTTCAATGTATTTCTTAGACATACACATTGACGACGAAACACTGAAATTACATCGGAATTAAATACAAAAGGCACAATGCCGCCATAAGTGCAAGAATAGAGACTCTTCTTACAGTCGGTGCTTTGAGCTTTCCCTGTGAGACCAGCATTAGTTTCCGATACACCACTCCAGGTTCAATGTATTCCTTGGACATACTCATTGACGATGAAACACTGAAATTACATCGGAATTAAATACAAAAGGAACAATGCCGCCTTAACGGCAAGTTGAGTAAGACTTTTTAGAGTCTGTGCTTTGATCCTTTCCTGTGAGACCAGTATTAGTTTCCGATACACCACTGCAGGTTCAATGTATTCCTTGGACATTCGCATTGACGATGAAACACTGAAATCGCATCGGAATTAAATAAAAAAGGCACAGTGCCGCCTTACGTACAAGAATAGAGACTCTTCTTACAGTCGGTGCTTTGAGCTTTCCCTGTGAGACCAGTATTAGTTTCCGATACACCACTCCAGGTTCAATGTATTCCTTGGACATACTCATTGACGATGAAACACTGAAATTACATCAGAATTAAATACAAATGGCACAATGCCGCCATAAGTGCAAGAATAGAGATTGCTCTTACAGTCGGTGCTTTGAGCATTCCCTGCGAGACCAGTATTAGTTTCCGATACACCACTGCAGGTACAATGTATTCCTTGTACATTCACATAGACGATGAAACACAGACATCGCATCGGAATTAAATACAAAAGGCACAATGCCGCCTTAAGTACAAGAATAGAGACTCTTCTTACAGTCGGTGCTTTGAGAATTCCCTGTGAGACCAGTATTAGTTTCCGATACACCACTCCAGGTTCAATGTATTCCTTGGACATACTCATTGACGATGAAACACTGAAATTATATCGGAATTAAATACAAATGGAACAATGCCGCCTTAACTGCAAGATGAGTGAGACTTCTTAGAGTCTGTGCTTTGAGCCTTTCCTGTGAGACCAGTATTAGATTCCGATACACCATTGCAGGTTCAATGTATTCCTTGGACCTTCGCATTGACGATGTAACACTGAAATTACATCGGAATTAAATACAAATGGCACAATGCCGATATAAGTGCATGAATAGAGACTCGTCTTACAGTCGGTGCTTTGAGCATTCCCTGTGAGGCCAGTATTAAATTCCGATACACCACTGCCGGTACAATGTATTACTTGGACCTTCAAATTGACGATGAAACACAGAAATCGCATCGGAATTAAATACAAAATACACAATGCCGCCTTAAGTACAAGAATAGAGACTCTTCTTATGGTCGGTGCTTTGAGCATTCTCTTTGAGACCAGTATTGGTTTCCGATACACCACTGCAGGTTCAATCTATTCCTTGGACATACACATTGACAATGAAACACAGAAATCGCATCGGAATTAAACACAAAATGCACAATGCCGCCTTACGTACAAGAATAGAGACTTTTCTTACAGTCGGTGCTTTCAGCATTCCCTCTGAGACCAGTATTAGTTTCCGATACACCACTGCAGGTTCAATGTATTCCTTAGACATACACATTGACAATGAGACACTGAAATTACATCGGAATTAAATACAAAAGTCACAATGCCGCCATAAGTGCAAGAACATAGACTCTTCTTACAGTCAGGGCTTTGAGCATTCCCTGCGAGACCAGTACTAGTTTCCGATACACCACTGCAGGTGCAATGTATTCCTTGGACCTTCACATTGACGATGAAACACAGATATCGTTTAGGAATTAAATACAAAAGGCACAATGCCGTCTTATGTACAAGAATAGAGACTCTTCTTACAGTCGGTGCTTTGAGCTTTCCCTGTGAGACCAGTATTAGTTTCCGATACACCACTGCAGGTTCAATGTATTCCTTGGACATACACATTGACGATGAAACACAGATATTGCATCGGAATTTCATAAAAAAGGCACAATGCCGCCATAAGTACAAGAACAGGGACTCTTCTTCCAGTCGGTGCTTTGAGCATTCCCTGTGAGACCGGTATTAGTTTCCGATACACCACTGCAGGTTCAATGTATTCCTTGGACCTTCACATTGACGATGAAACACAGAATTCGCGTCGGAATTAAATACTAAAGGCATAATGCTGAGTTCAGTACAAGAATAGAGACTCTTCTTACAGTCGGTGCTTTGAGCATTTCCTGTGAGACCAGTATTAGTTTCCGATACACCACTGCAGGTTCAATGTATTGCTTGGACATACACATTGACGATGAAACACAGAAATCGCATCGGAAATAAATACAAAAGGCACAATGCCGCCTTACGTACAAGAATAGAGACTCATCTTACAGTCGGTGCTTTGAGCATTCCCTGTGAGACCTGTATTAGTTTCCGATACACCACTCCAGGTTCAATGTATTCATTGGACATACTCATTGACGATGAAACACTGAAATTACATCGGAATTAAATACAAAAGGAACAATGCCGCCTTAACTGCAAGATGAGTGAGACTTCTTAGAGTCTGTGCTTTTATCCTTTCCTGTGAGACCAGTATTAGTTTCCGATACACCACTGCAGGTTCAATGTATTCCTTGGATCTTCTCATTGACGATGAAACACAGAGATCGAATCGGAACAATATACAAAAGGTACAATGCCGCAATAAGTACAAGAATAGAGACTCTTATTACAGTCGGTGCTTTGAGCATTCCCTGTGAGACCAGTATTAGTTTCTGATATACCACTGCAGGTTCAATGTATTCCTTGGACATACGCATTGACGATGAAACACAGAAATCGCATCGGAATTAAATACAAAAGGCACAATGCCGCCTTATGTACAAGAATACAGACTCTTTTTATAGCCGGTGTTTAGAGCATTCCCTGTGAGACCAGTATTAGTTTCCGATACACCACTCCAGGATGAATGTATTCCTTGGACATACTCAATGACGATGAAACACTGAATTTACATCGGAATTAAATACAAAAGGAACAAAGCCGCTTTAACTGCAAGATGAGTGAGACTTCTTAGAGTCTCTGCTTTGATCATTTCCTGTGAGACCGGTATTAGTTACTGATACACCACTGCAGGTTCAATGTATTCCTTGGACCTTCGCATTGACGATAAAACACAGAAATCGCATCGGAACTAAACACAAAATGCACAATGCCGCAATAAGTACCAGAATTGAGACTCTTCTTACAGTCGGTGCTTTGAGCATTCCCTGTGAGAGCAGTATTAGTTTCCGATACACCACCTCAGGTTCAATGAATTCCATAGACATACACATTGACGATGAAACACTGAAATAACATCGGAATGAAATACAAAAGGCACAATGCCCCCATAAGTGCAAGAATAGAGACTCTTCTTACAGTCGGTGCTTTGAGCTTTCCCGAGTGAGACCAGTATTAGTTTCCGATACACCACTCCAGGTTCAATGTATCCCTTGGACATACTCATTGACGATGAAACACTGAAATTACATCGGAATTAAATACAAAAGAAACAATGCCGCCTTAACGGCAAGATGAGTAAGACTTCTTAGAGTCTGTGTTTTGATCCTTTCCTGTGAGACCAGTAATAGTTTCCGATACACCACTGCAGGTTCAATGTATTCCTTGGACCTTCGCATTGACGATGAAACACAGAAATCGAATAGGAACTAAATACAAAAGGCACAATGCCGAAATAAGTACAAGAATAGAGACTCCTCTTACAGTCGGTGCTTTAAGCATTCCCTGTGAAACCAGTATTACTTTCCGATACACCACTGTAGGTTCAAAGTATTCCTTAGACATACACATTGACGAAAAAACACTGAAATTAAATCGGAATTAAATACAAATGGAAGAATGCCGCCTTAAGTGCAAGAATAGAGACTCCTCTTACAGTCGGTGCTTTGAGGATTCCCTGTGACACCAGTATTAGTTTCCGATACACCACTGCAGGTACAATGTATTCCTTGTACCTTCACATTGACATTGAAACGTAGAAATCGCATCGGAATTAAATACAAATGGCACAATGCCGCCATAAGTGCAAGAATAGAGACTCCTCTTACAGTCGGTGCTTTGAGCATTCCCTGTGAGACCAGTATTAGTTTCCGATACACCACCGCAGGTTCAAGGTATTCCTTGGACCTTCACATTGACGATGAATCACAGAATTCGCATCGGAATTAAAAACTAAAGGTATAATGCCGCCTTCAGTTCAAGAATAGAGAGTCTTCCTACAGTCGGTGCTTTGAGCATTTCCTGTGAGACCAGTATTAGTTTCCGATACACCACTGCAGGTTCAATGTATTGCATGGACATACACATTGACGATGAAACACAGAAATCGCATCGGAATTAAATACAAAAGGCACAATGCCGCCTTACGTACAAGAATAGAGACTCATCTTACAGTCGGTGCTTTGAGCATTCCCTGTAAGACCAGTATTAGTTTCCGATACACCACTCCACGTTCAATGTATTCCTTGGACATACTCATGGACGATGAAACACTGAAATTACATCGGAATTAAATACAAAAGGAACAATGCCGCCTTAACGGCAAGATGAGTGAGACTTCTTAGAGTCTGTGCTTGGATCCTTTCCTGTGAGAACAGTATTAGTTTCCGATACACCATGGCAGGTTCAATGAATTCCTTGGACCTTCGCATTGGCGATGAAACACAGAGATCGAATCGGAACTAAATCCAAAAGGCACAATGCCGCAATAAGTACAAGAGTAGAGACTCTTCTTACAGTCGGTGCTTTGAGCATTCCCTGTAAGACCAGTGTTAGCTTCCGATACACCACTGCAGGTTCAATGTATTTCTTAGACATACACATTGACGACGAAACACTGAAATTACATCGGAATTAAATACAAATGGAACAATGCCGCCTTAACTGCAAGATGAGTGAGACTTCTTAGAGTCTGTGCTTTGATCCTTTCCTGTGAGACCAGTATTAGATTCCGATACACCATTGCAGGTTCAATGTATTCCTTGGACCTTCGCATTGACGATGTAACACAGAAAACGCATCGGAATTAAATACAAAAGGCACAATGCCGCCTTAAGTACAAGAATAGAGGCTCTTCTTACAGTCGGTGCTTAGAGCATTCCCTGTGAGACCAGTATTAATTTCCGATATACCACTGCAGGTTCAATGTATTCCTTGGACATACGCATTGACGATGAAGCACAGAAATCGCATCGGAATTAAATACAAAAGGCACAATGCCGCCTTAACTGCAAGATGAGTGAGACTTCTTAGAGTCTGTGCTTTGATCCTTTCCTGTGAGACCAGTATTAGATTCCGATACACCATTGCAGGTTCAATGTATTCCTTGGACATTCGCATTGACGATGTAACACAGAAATCGCATCGGAATTAAATACAAAAGGCACAATGCCGCCTTAAGTACAAGAATAGAGACTCTTCTTACAGTCGGTGCTTAGAGCATTCCCTGTGAGACCAGTATTAATTTCCGATATACCACTGCAGGTTCAATGTATTCCTTGGACATACGCATTGACGATGAAGCACAGAAATCGCATCGGAATTAGATACAAAAGGCTCAATGCCGCCTTACGTACAAGAATAGAGACTCTTCTTACAGTCGGTGCTTTGAGCATTCCCTGTGAGACCAGTATTAGTTTCCGATACCCCACCGCAGGGTCAATGTATTCCTTAGACATACACATTGACGATGAAACACTGAAATTACATCGGAATTAAATACAAATGGCACAATGCCGATATAAGTGCATGAATAGAGACTCGTCTTACAGTCGGTGCTTTGAGCATTCCCTGTGAGGCCAGTATTAGTTTCCGATACACCACTGCAGGTACAATGTATTCCTTGGACCTTCAAATTGACGATGAAACACAGAAATCGCATCGGAATTAAATACAAAATGCACAATGCCGCCTTAAGTACAAGAATAGAGACTCTTCTTATAGTCGGTGCTTTGAACATTCTCTTTGAGACCAGTATTGGTTCCCGATACACCACTGCAGGTTCAATGTATTCCTTGGACATACACATTGACAATGAAACACAGAAATCGCATCGGAATTAAACACAAAATGCACAATGCCGCCTTACGTACAAGAATAGTGACTTTTCTTACAGTCGGTGCTTTCAGCATTCCCTGTGAGACCAGTATTAGTTTCCGATACACCACTGTAGGTTCAATGTACTCCTTAGACATACACATTGACAATGAGACACTGAAATTACATCGGAATTAAATACAAAAGTCACAATGCCGCCATAAGTGCAAGAACATAGACTCTTCTTACAGTCAGGGCTTTGAGCATTCCCTGCGAGACCAGTACAAGTTTCCGATACACCACTGCAATTGCAATGTATTCCTTGGACCTTCACATTGACGATGAAACACAGAAATCGTTTAGGAATTAAATTCAAAAGGCACAATGCCGTCTTAAGTACAAGAATAGAGACTGTTCTTACAGTCGGTGCTTTGAGCTTTCCCTGTGAGACCAGTATTAGTTTCCGATACACCACTGCAGGTTCAATGTATTCCTTGGACATACACATTGACGATGAAACACAGATATTGCATCGGAATTTCATAAAAAAGGCACAATGCCGCCATAAGTACCAGAACAGAGACTCTTCTTCCAGTCGGTGCTTTGAGCATTCCCTGTGACACCAGTATTAGTTTCCGATACACCACTGCAGGTTCAATGTATTCCTTGGACCTTCAAATTGACGATGAAACACAGAAATCGCATCGGAATTAAATACAAAATGCACAATGCCGCCTTAAGTACAAGAATAGAGACTCTTCTTATAGTCGGTGCTTTGAACATCCTCTTTGAGACCAGTATTGGTTCCCGATACACCACTGCAGGTTCAATGTATTCCTTGGACATACACATTGACAATGAAACACAGAAATCGCATCGGAATTAAACACAAAATGCACAATGCCGCCTTACGTACAAGAATAGTGACTTTTCTTACAGTCGGTGCTTTCAGCATTCCCTGTGAGACCAGTATTAGTTTCCGATACACCACTGTAGGTTCAATGTACTCCTTAGACATACACATTGACAATGAGACACTGAAATTACATCGGAATTAAATACAAAAGTCACAATGCCGCCATAAGTGCAAGAACATAGACTCTTCTTACAGTCAGGGCTTTGAGCATTCCCTGCGAGACCAGTACAAGTTTCCGATACACCACTGCAAGTGCAATGTATTCCTTGGACCTTCACATTGACGATGAAACACAGAAATCGTTTAGGAATTAAATTCAAAAGGCACAATGCCGTCTTAAGTACAAGAATAGAGACTGTTCTTACAGTCGGTGCTTTGAGCTTTCCCTGTGAGACCAGTATTAGTTTCCGATACACCACTGCAGGTTCAATGTATTCCTTGGACATACACATTGACGATGAAACACAGATATTGCATCGGAATTTCATAAAAAAGGCACAATGCCGCCATAAGTACCAGAACAGAGACTCTTCTTCCAGTCGGTGCTTTGAGCATTCCCTGTGAGACCAGTATTAGTTTCCGATACACCACTGCAGGTTCAATGTATTCCTTGGACCTTCACATTGACGATGAAACACAGAATTCGCATCGGAATTAAATACTAAAGGCATAATGCTGAATTCAGTACAAGAATAGAGACTCTTCTTACAGTTGGTGCTTTGAGCATTTCCTGTGAGACCAGTATTAGTTTCCGATACACCACTGCAGGGTCAATGTATTGCTTGGACATACACATTGACGATGAAACACAGAAATCGCATCGGAAATAAATACAAAAGGCACAATGCCGCCTTACGTACAAGAGTAGAGACTCATCTTACAGTCGGTGCTTTGAGCATTCCCTGTGAGACCAGTATTAGTTTCCGATACACCACTCCAGGTTCAATGTATTCCTTGGACATACTCATTGACGATGAAACACTGAAATTACATCGGAATTAAATACAAAAGGAGCAATGCCGCCTTAACGGCAAGATGAGTAAACTTCTTAGAGTCTGTGCTTTTATCCTTTCCTGTGAGACCAGTATTAGTTTCCGATACACCACTGCAGGTTCAATGTATTCCTTGGATCTTCTCATTGACGATGAAACACAGAGATCGAATCGGAACAATATACAAAAGGTACAATGCCGCAATAAGTACAAGAATAGAGACTCTTATTACAGTCGGTGCTTTGAGCATTCCCTGTGAGACCAGTATTAGTTTCTGATATACCACTGCAGGTTCAATGTATTCCTTGGACATACGCATTGACGATGAAACACAGAAATCGCATCGGAATTAAATACAAAAGGCACAATGCCGCCTTATGTACAAGAATACAGACTCTTTTTATAGCCGGTGTTTAGGGCATTCCCTGTGAGACCAGTATTAGTTTCCGATACACCACTCCAGGATGAATGTATTCCTTGGACATACTCAATGACGATGAAACACTGAATTTACATCGGAATTAAATACAAAAGGAACAAAGCCGCTTTAACTGCAAGATGAGTGAGACTTCTTAGAGTCTCTGCTTTGATCATTTCCTGTGAGACCGGTATTAGTTACTGATACACCACTGCAGGTTCAATGTATTCCTTGGACCTTCGCATTGACGATGAAACACAGAAATCGCATCGGAACTAAACACAAAATGCACAATGCCGCAATAAGTACCAGAATTGAGACTCTTCTTACAGTCGGTGCTTTGAGCATTCCCTGTGAGACCAGTATTAGTTTCCGAAACACCACCTCAGGTTCAATGAATTCCATAGACATACACATTGACGATGAAACACTGAAATAACATCGGAATGAAATACAAAAGGCACAATGCCCCCATAAGTGCAAGAATAGAGACTCTTCTTACAGTCGGTGCTTTGAGCTTTCCCTGTGAGACAAGTATTAGTTTCCGATACACCACTCCAGGTTCAATGTATTCCTTGGACATACTCATTGACGATGAAACACTGAAATTACATCGGAATTAAATACAAAAGGAACAATGCCGCCTTAACGGCAAGATGAGTAAGACTTCTTAGAGTCTGTGCTTTGATCCTTTCCTGTGAGATCAGTATTAGTTTCCGATACACCACTGCAGGTTCAATGTATTCCTTGGACCTTCGCATTGACGATGAAACACAGAAATCGAATCGGAACTAAATACAAAAGGCACAATGCCGCAATAAGTACAAGAATAGAGACTCTTCTTACAGTCGGTGCTTTAAGCATTCCCTGTGAGACCAGTATTAGTTTCCGATACACCACTGCAGGTTCAAAGTATTCCTTAGACATACACATTGACGAAAAAACACTGAAATTAAATCGGAATTAAATACAAATGGCACAATGCCGCCTTAAGTGCAAGAATAGAGACTCCTCTTACAGTCGGTGCTTTGAGGATTCCCTGTGACACCAGTATTAGTTTCCGATACACCACTGCAGGTACAATGTATTCCTTGTACCTTCACATTGACAATGAAACACAGAAATCGCATCGGAATTAAATACAAATGGCACAATGCCGCCATAAGTGCAAGAATAGAGACTCCTCTTACAGTCGGTTCTTTGAGCATTCCCTGTGAGACCAGTATTAGTTTCCGATACACCACCGCAGGTTCAAGGTATTCCTTGGACCTTCACATTGACGATGAAACACAGAATTCGCATCGGAATTAAAAACTAAAGGCATAATGCCGCCTTCAGTTCAAGATTGGAGAGTCTTCCTACAGTCGGTGCTTTGAGCATTTCCTGTGGGACCAGTATTAGTTTCCGATACACCACTGCAGGTTCAATGTATTGCTTGGACATACACATTGACGATGAAACACAGAAATCGCATCGGAAATAAATACAAAAGGCACAATGCCGCCTTACGTACAAGTATAGAGACTCATCTTACAGTCGGTGCTTTGAGCATTCCCTGTGAGACCAGTATTAGTTTCCGATACACCACTCCACGTTCAATGTATTCCTTGGACATACTCATTGACGATGAAACACTGAAATTACATCGGAATTAAATACAAAAGGAACAATGCCGCCTTAACGGCAAGATGAGTGAGACTTCTTAGAGTCTGTGCTTTGATCCTTTCCTGTGAGACCAGTATTAGTTTCCGATACACCATGGCAGGTTCAATGAATTCCTTGGACCTTCGCATTGGCGATGAAACACAGAGATCGAATCGGAACTAAATACAAAAGGCACAATGCCGCAATAAGTACAAGAGTAGAGACTCTTCTTACAGTCGGTGCTTTGAGCATTCCCTGTGAGACCAGTGTTAGCTTCCGATACACCACTGCAGGTTCAATGTATTTCTTAGACATACACATTGACGACGAAACACTGAAATTACATCGTAATTAAATACAAAAGGCACAATGCCGCCATAAGTGCAAAAATAGAGACTCTTCTTACAGTCGGTGCTTTGAGCATTCCCTGTGAGACCAGTATTAGTTTCTGATACACCACTGCAGGTTTAATGTATTCCTTGGACATACTCATTGACGATGAAACACAGAAATCGCATCGGAATTAAATACAAAAGGCACAATGCCGCCTTTCGTACACGAATAGAGACTCTTCTTACAGTCGGTGCTTTGAGCATTCCCTGTGAGACCAGTATCAGTTTCCGATACACCACTCCAGGTTCAATGTATTCCTTGGACATACTCATTGACGATGAAACACTGAAATTACATCGGAATTAAATACAAAAGGAACAATGCCGCTAAACTGCAAGATGAGTGAGACTTCTTAGAGTCTGTGCTTTGATCCTTTCCTGTGAGCCCAGTATTAGTTACCGATACACCATTGCAGGTCAATGAATTCCTTGCACCTTCGCATTGACGATGAAACACAGAAATCGCATCGGAATTAAATACAAAAGGCACAATGCCGCCTTAAGTACAAGAATAGAGACTCTTCTTACAGTCGGTGCTTTGAGTATTCCCTGTGAGACCAGTATTAGTTTCCGATGCACTACTGCAGGTTCAATGTATTCCTTAGACATGCACATTGACGATGAAACACTGAAATTACATCGGAATTAAATACAAATGGCACAATGCCGCCATAAGTGCAAGAATAGAGACTGCTCTTACAGTCGGAGCTTTGAGCATTCCCTGCGAGACCAGTATTAGTTTCCGATACACCACTGCAGGTACAATGTATTCCTTGTACCTTCACATTGTCGATGAAACACAGAACTCGCATCGGAATTAAATACATCTACATCTACATCTACATTGATACTCCTCAAGCCACCCAACGGTGTGTGGCGGAGGGCACTTTACGTGCCACTGTCATTACCTCCCTTTCCTGTTCCAGTCGCGTATGTTTCGCGGGAAGAACGACTGTCTGAAAGCCTCCGTGCGCGCTCTAATCTCTCTAATTTTACATTCGTGATCTCCTCGGGAAGTATAAGTAGGGGGAAGCAATATATTCGATACCTCATCCAGAAACGCACCTTCTCGAAACCTGGCGAGCAAGCTACACCGCGATGCAGAGCGCCTCTCTTGCAGAGTCTGCCACTTGAGTTTATTAAACATCTCCGTAACGCTATCACGGTTACCAAATAACCCAGTGACGAAACGCGCCGCTCTTCTTTGGATCTTCTCTATCTCCTCCGTCAACCCGACCTGGTACGGATCCCACACTGATGAGCAATACTCAAGTATAGGTCGAACGAGTGTTTTGTAAGCCACCTCCTTTGTTGATGGACTACATTTTCTAAGCACTCTCCCAATGAATCTCAACCTGGTACCCGCCTTACCAACAATTAGTTTTATATGATCATTCCACCTCAAATCGGTCCGTACGCATACTCCCAGATATTTTACAGAAGTAACTGCTACCAGTGTTTGTTTCGCTATCATATAATCATACAATAAAGGATCCTTCTTTCTATGTATTCACAATACATTACATTTGTCTATGTTAAGGGTCAGTTGCCACTCCCTGCACCAAGTGCCTATCCGCTGCAGATCTTCCTGTATTTCGCTACAATTTTCTAATGCAGCAACTTCTCTGTATACTACAGCATCATCCGCGAAAAGCCGCATGGAACTTCCGACACTATCTACTAAGTCATTTATATATATTGTGAAAAGCAATGGTCCCATAACACTCCCCTGTGGCACGCCAGAGGTTACTTTAACGTCTGTAGACGTCTCTCCATTGATAACAACATGCTGTGATCTGTTTGCTAAAAACTCTTCAATCCAGCCACACAGCTGGTCTGATATTCCGTAGGCTCTTACTTTATTTATCAGGCGACAGTGCGGAACTGTATCGAACGCCTTCCGGAAGTCAAGAAAAATAGCATCTACCTGGGAGCCTGTATCTAATATTTTCTGGGTCTCATGAACAAATAAGGCGAGTTGGGTCTCACACGATCGCTGTTTCCGCAATCCATGTTGATTCCTACATAGTAGATTCTGGGTTTCCAGAAATGACATGATACGCGAGCAAAAAACATGTTCTAAAATTCTACAAGAGATCGACGTAAGAGATATAGGTCTATAGTTTTGCGCATCTGCTCGACGACCCTTCTTGAAGACAGAGACTATCTGTGCTCTTTTCCAATCATTTGGAACCCTCCGTTCCTCTAGAGACTTGCGGTACACGGCTGTTAGAAGGGGGGCAAGTTCTTTCGCGTACTCTGTGTAGAATCGAATTGGTATCCCGTCAGGTCCAGTGTACTTTCCTCTATTGAATGATTCCAGTTGCTTTTCTATTCCTTGGACATTTATTTTAGGTACAAGAATAGAGACTCTTCTTACAGTCGGTGATTTGAGCATTCCCTGTGAGACCAGTATTAGTTTCCGAAACACCACTGCAGGTTCAATGAATTCCTTAGACATACACATTGACGATGAAACACTGAAATTACATCGGAATTAAATACAAAAGGCACAATGCCGCCATAAGTGCAAGAATAGAGACTCTTCTTACAGTCGGTGCTTTGAGCTTTCCCTGTGGGACCAGTATTAGTTTCCATTACACCACTCCAGGTGCAATGTATTCCTTGGACATACTCATTGACGATGAAACACTGAAATTACATCGGAATTAAATACAAAAGGAACAATGCCGCCTTAACGGCAAGATGAGTAAGACTTCTTAGAGTCTGTGCTTTGATCCTATCCTGTGAGACCAGTATTAGTTTCCGATACACCACTGCAGGTTCAATGTATTCCTTGGACCTTCGCATTGACGATGAAACACAGAAATCGCATCGGAATTAAATACAAATGGCACAATGCCGCCTTAAGTGCAAGAATAGAGACTCCTCTTACAGTCGGTGCTTTGAGTATTCCCTGTGAGACCAGTATTAGTTTCCGATACACCACCGCAGGTGCAATGTATTCCTTGGACCTTCACATTGACGATGAAACACAGAATTCGCATCGGAATTAAATACTAAAGGCATAATGCCGCCTTCAGTACAAGAATAGAGACTCTTCTTACAGTCGGTGTTTTGAGCATTTCCTGTGAGACCAGTATTAGTTTCCGATACACCACGGCAGGTTCAATGAATACCTTGGACCTTCGCATTGGCGATGAAACACAGAGATCGAATCGGAACTAAATACAAAAGGCACAATGCCGCAATAAGTACAAGAGTAGAGACTCTTCTTACAGTCGTAGCTTTGAGCATTCCCTGTGAGACCAGTATTAGCTTCCGATACACCACTGCAGGTTCAATGTATTTCTTAGACATACACATTGACGACGAAACACTGAAATTACATCGGAATTAAATACAAAAGGCACAATACCGCCATAAGTGCAAGAATAGAGACTCTTCTCACAGTCGGTGCTTTGAGGTTTCCCTGTGAGACCAGTATTAGTTTCCGATACACCACTCCAGGTTCAATGTATTCCTTGGACATACTCATTGACGATGAAACACTGA
Organism: Schistocerca serialis cubense; assembly: GCF_023864345.2. NCBI lineage: Eukaryota > Metazoa > Arthropoda > Insecta > Orthoptera > Acrididae > Schistocerca > Schistocerca serialis. The sequence goes on from NC_064640.1 coordinate 1,068,167,235, forward strand.
AATTACATCGGAATTAAATACAAAAGGAACAATGCCGCCTTAACGGCAAGTTGAGTAAGACTTCTTAGAGTCTGTGCTTCGATCCTTTCCGTTGAGACCAGTATTAGTTTCCGATACACCACTGCAGGTTCAATGTATTCCTTGGACATTCGCATTGACGATGAAACACAGAAATCGAATCGGAACTAAATACAAAAGGCACAATGCCGCAATAAGTACAAGAATAGAGACTCTTCTTACAGTCGGTGCTTTGAGCATTCCCTGTGAGACCAGTATTAGTTTCCGATGCACCACTGCAGGTTCAATGTATTCCTTAGACACGCACATTGACGATGAAACACTGAAATTACATCGGAATTAAATACAACTGGCACAATGCCGCCATAAGTGCAAGAATAGACACTGCTCTTACAGTCGGTGCCTTGAGCATTCCCTGCGAGACCAGTATTAGTTTCCGATACATCACTTCAGGTACAATGTATTCCTTGTACATTCCCATTGACGATGAAACACAGAAATCGCATCGGAATTAAATACAAAAGGCACAATGCCGATGTAAGTGCATGAATAGAGACTCGTCTTACAGTCGGTGTTTTGAGCATTCCCTGTGAGGCCAGTATTAGTTTCCGATACACCACTGCAGGTACAATGTATTCCTTGGACCATCAAATTGACGATGAAACACAGAAATCGCATCGGAATTAAATACAAAATGCACAATGCCGCCTTATGTACAAGAATAGAGACTCTTCTTACAGTCGGTGCTTTGAGCATTCCCTGTGAGACCAATATTACTTTCCGATACACCACTGCAGGTTCAATGTATTCCTTAGACATACACAATGACAATGAGACACTGAAATTACATCGGAATTAAACACAAAAGTCACAATGCCGCCATACGTGCAAGAATAGAGACTCTTCTTACAGTCGGTGCTTTGAGCATTCCCTGTGAGACCAGTATTAGTTTCCGATACACCACTGCAGGTACTATGAATTCCTTACACATACACATTGACGATGAAATACAGAAATCGCATCGGAATTAAATACAAAAGGCACAATGCCGCCTTATGTACAAGAATAGAGACTCTTCTTACAGTCGGTGCTTTGAGCATTCCCTGTGAGACCAGTATTAGTTTCCGATACACCACTGCAGGTTCAATGAGTTCCTTAGCCATACACATTGACGATGAACCACTGAAATTACATCGGAATTAAATACAAAAGGCACAATGCCGCCATCAGTAAAGGAATAGAGACTCTTCTTACAGTCGGTGCTTTGAGCTTTGTCTGTGAGACCAGTATTAGTTTCCGATACACCACTCCAGGTTCAATGTATTCCTTGGACATACTCTTTGACGATGAAACACTGAAATTACATCGGAATTAAATACAAAAGGAACAGTGCCGCCTTAACCGCAAGATGAGTAAGACTTCTTAGAGTCTGTGCTTTGATCCTTTCCCGTGAGACCAATATTAGTTTCCGATACACCACTGCAGGTTCAATGTATTCCTTGGACCTTCGCATTGACGATGAAACTCAGAAATCGCATCGGACTTAAATACAAATGGCACAATGCCGCCATAAGTGCAAGAATAGAGACTCCTCTTACAGTCGGTGCTTTGAGCATTCCCTGTGAGACCACTATTAGTTTCCGATACACCACCGCAGGTTCAATGTATTCCTTGGACCTTCACATTGACGATGAAACACAGAAATCGCATCGGAATTAAATACTAAAGGCATAATGCCGCCTTCAGTACAAAAATAGAGACTCTTCTTACAGTCGGTGTTTTGAGCATTTCCTGTGAGACCAGTATTAGTTTCCGATACACCACTGCAGGTACAATGTATTGCTTAGACATACACATTGACGATGAAACACAGAAATCGCATCGGAATTAAATACAAAAGGCACAATGCCGCCTTACGTACAAGAATAGAGACTCCTCTTACAGACGGTGCTTTGAGCATTCCCTGTGAGAACAGTACTAGTTTCCGATACACCACCGCAGGTTCAATGTATTCCTTGGACCTTCACAATGACGATGAAACACAGAATTCGCATCGGAATTAAATAGTAAAGGCATAATGCCTTCTTCAGTACAATTATAGAGACTCCTCTTACAGTCGGTGTTCTGAGCATTTCCTGTGAGACCAGTATTAGTTTCCGATACACCACGGCAGGTTCAATGAATTCCTTGGACCTTCGCATTGGCGATGAAACACAGAGATCGAATCGGAACTAAATACAAAAGGCACAATGCCGCAATAAGTACAAGTGTAGGGACTCTTCTTGCAGTCGGTGCTTTGAGCATTCCCTTTGAGACCAGTCTTAGCTTCCGATACACCACTGCAGGTCCAATGTATTTCTTAGACATACACATTGACGACGAAACACTGAAATTACATCGGAATTAAATACAAAAGGCACAATGCCGCCATAAGTGCAAGAATAGAGACTCTTCTTACAGTCGGTGCTTTGAGCTTTCCCTGTGAGACCAGTATTAGTTTCCGATACACCACTCCAGGTTCAATGTATTCCTTGGACATACTCATTGACGATGAAACACTGAAATTACATCGGAATTAAATATAAAAGGAACAATGCCGCCTTAACGGCAAGTTGAGTAAGACTTCTTAGAGTCTGTGCTTTGATCCTTTCCTGTGAGACCCGTATTAGTTTCCGATACACCACTGCAGGTTCAGTGTATTCCTTGGACATTCGCATTGACGATGAAACACAGAAATCGAATCGAAACTAAATACAAAAGGCACAATGCCGCAATAAGTACATGAATAGAGACTCTTCTTACAGTCGGTGCTTTGAGCATTCCCTGTGAGACCAGTATTAGTTTCCGATGCACCACTGCAGGTTCAATGTATTCCTTAGACAAGCACATTGACGATGAAACACTGAAATTACATCGGAATTAAATACAAATGGCACAATCCCGCCATAAGTGCAAGAATAGAGACTGCTCTTACAGTCGGTGCTTTGAGCATTCCCTGCGAGAACAGTATTAGTTTCCGATACACCCCTGCAGGTACAATGTATTCCTTGTACATTCACATTGACGATGAAACACAGAAATCGCATCGGAATTAAATACAAAAGGCACAATGCCGCCTTAAGTACAAGAATAGAGACTCTTCTTACAGTCGGTGCTTTGAGCATTCCCTGTGAGACCAGTATTAGTTTCTGATACACCACTGCAGGTTCAATGTATTCCTTGGACATACTCATTGACGATGAAACACTGAAATTACATCGGAATTAAATACAAATGGAATAATGCCGCCTTAACTGCAAGATGAGTGAGACTTCTTAGAGTCTGTGCTTTGATCCTTTCCTGTGAGACCAGTATTAGTTTCCGTTACACCATTGCAGGTTCAATGTATTCCTTGGACCTTCGCATTGACGATGAAGCACAGAAATCGCATCGGAATTAAATACAAAAGGCACAATGCCGCCTTACGTACAAGAATAGAGACTCTTCTTACAGTCGGGGCTTTGAGCATTCCCTGTGAGACCAGTATTAGTTTCCGATACACCACTGCAGGTTCAATGTATTCCTTAGACATACACATTGACGATGAAACACTGAAATTACATCGGAATTAAATACAAAAGGCACAATGCCGATATAAGTGCATGAATAGAGACTCGTCTTACAGTCGGTGCTTTGAGCATTCCCTGTGAGGCCAGTATTAGTTTCCGATACACCACTGCAGATACAATGTATTCCTTGGACCTTCAAATTGACGATGAAACACAGAAATCGCATCGGAATTAAATACAAAATGAACAAGGCCGCCTTAAGTACAAGAATAGAGACTCTTCTTACAGTCGGTGCTTTGAGCATTCTCTTTGAGACCAGTATTGGTTTCCGATACACCACTGCAGGTTCAATGTATTCCTTGGACATACACATTGACAATGAAACACAGAAATCGCATCGGAATTAAACACAAAATGCACAATGCCGCCTTACGTACAAGAATAGAGACTTTTCTTACAGTCGGTGCTTTTAGCATTCCCTGTGAGACCTGTATTAGTTTCCGATACACCACTGCAGGTTCAATGTATTCTTTAGACATACACAATGACAATGAGACACTGAAATTACATCGGAATTAAATACAAAAGTCGCAATGCCGCCATACGTGCAAGAATAGAGACTGCTATTACAGTCGGTGCTTTGAGCATTCCCTGCGAGACCAGTATTAGTTTCTGATACTCCACTGCAGGTACAATGTATTCCTTGTACCTTCACATTGACAATGAAACACAGAAATCGCATCGGAATTAAATACAAAAGGCACAATGCCGCCTTAAGTACAAGAATAGAGACTCTTCTTACAGTCGGTGCTTTGAGCATTCCCTGTGAGACCAGTATTAGTTTCCGATACACCACTCCAGGTTCAATGTATTCCTTGGACATACTCATTGACGATGAAACACTGAAATTACATCGGAATAAAATACAAAAGGAACAATACCGCTTTATCGGTAAGATGAGTAAGACTTCTTAGAGTCGGTGCTTTGATCCTTTCCTGTGAGACCAGTTTTAGTTTCCGATACACCACTGCAGGTTCAATGTATTCCTTGGTCCTTCGCATTGACGATGAAACACAAAAATCGCATCGGAATTAAATACAAAACGCACAACGCCGCCTTTCGTACAAGAATAGAGACTCTTCTTACTGTCGGTGCTTTGAGCATTCCCTGTGAGACCAGAATCAGTTTCCGATACACCACTCCAGGTTCAATGTATTCCTTGGACATACTCATTGACGATGAAACACTGAAATTACATCGGAATTAAATACAAAAGGAACAATGTCGCCTTAACTGCAAGATGAGTGAGACTTCTTAGAGTCTGTGCTTTGATCCTTTCCTGTGAGACCAGTATTAGTTTCCGATAGACCATTGCAGGTTCAATGTATTCCTTAGACATACACAATGACAATGAGACACTGAAATTACTTCGGAATTAAATACAAAAGTCACAATGCCGCCATACGTGCAAGAATAGAGACTGCTCTTACAGTCGGTGCTTTGAGCATTCCCTGCTAGACCAGTATTAGTTTCCGATACACCACTGCAGGTTCAGTGTATTCCTTAGACATACACAATGACAATGGGACACTGAAATTACTTCGGAATTAAATACAAAAGTCACAATGCCGCCATACGTGCAAGAATAGAGACTGCTCTTACAGTCGGTGCTTTGAGCATTCGCTGCGAGACCAGTATTAGTTTCCAATACACCACTGCAGGTACAATGTATTCGTTGTACCCTCACATTGACGATGAAACACAGAAATCGCATCGGAATTAAATACAAAAGGCACAATGCCGCCTTAAGTATAAGAATAGATACTCTCCTTAGAGTCGGTGCTTTGAGCATTCCCTGTGAGACCAGTATTAGTTTCCGATACACCACTGCAGGTTCAATTTATTCCTTGGACATACACATTGACAATGAAACACAGAAATCGCATCGGAATTAAATACAAATGGCACAATGCCGCCATAAGTGCAAGGATAGAGACTCCTCTTACAGTCGGTGCTTTGAGCATTCCCTGTGAGACCAGTATTAGTTTCCGATACACCACCGCAGGTTCAATGTATTCCTTGGACCGTCACATTGACGATGAAACACAGAATTCGCATCGGAATTAAATACTAAAGGCATAATGCCGCCTTCAGTACAAGAATAGAGACTCTTCTTACAGTCGGTGTTTTGAGCATTTCCTGTGAGACCAGTATTAGTTTCCGATACGTCACTGCAGGTTCAATGTATTGCTTGGACATACACATTGCCGATGAAACACAGAAATCGCATCGGAATTAAATACAAAAGGCACAATGCCGCCTTACGTACAAGAATAGAGACTCATCTTACAGTCGGTGCTTTGAGCATTCCCTGTGAGACCAGTATTAGTTTCCGATACACCACTCCACGTTCAATGTATTCCTTGGACATACTCATTGACGATGAAACACTGAAATTACATCGGAATTAAATAAAAAAGGAACAATGCCGCCTTAACGACAAGATGAGTGAGACTTCTTAGAATCTGTGCTTTGATCCTTTCCTGTGAGACCAGTATTAGTTTCCGATACACCACTGCAGGTTCAATGTATTCCTTGGACATTCGCATTGACGATGAAACACAGAAATCGAATCGGAACTAAATACAAAAGGCACAATGTTGCAATATGTACAAGAATAGAGACTCTTCTTACAGTCGGTGCTTTGTGCATTCCCTGTGAGACGAGTATTAGTTTCCGATGCACCACTGCAGGTTCAATGTATTCCTTAGACATGCACATTGACGATGAAACACTGAAATTACATCGGAATTAAATACAAATGGCACAATGCCGCCATAAGTGCAAGAATAGAGACTGCTCTTACAGTCGGTGCTTTGAGCATTCCCTGCGAGACCAGTATTAGTTTCCGATACACCACTGCAGGTACAATGTATTCCTTGTACATTCACATTGACGATGAAACACAGAAATCGCATCGGAATTAAATACAAAAGGCACAATGCCGCCTTAAGTACAAGAATAGAGACTCTTCTTACAGTCGGTGATTTGAGCATTCCCTGTGAGACCAGTATTAGTTTCTGATACACCACTGCAGGTTCAATGTATTCCTTGGACATACACATTGACGATGAAACACAGAAATCGCATCGGAATTAAATACAAAAGGCACAATGCCGCCTTTCGTACAAGAATAGAGACTCTTCTTACAGTCGGTGCTTTGAGCTTTCCCTGTGAGACCAGTATTAGTTTCCGATACACCACTGCAGGTTCAATGTATTCCTTGGACCTTCACAATGACGATGAAACACAGAATTCGCATCGGAATAAAATACTAAAGGCACAATGCCGTCTTAAGTACAAGAATAGAGACTCTACTTACAGTCGGTGCTTTGAGCTTTCCCTGTGAGACCAGTATTAGTTTCCGATACACCACTGCAGGTTCAATGCATTCCTTGGACATTCACAATGACGATGAAACACAGAATTCGCATCGGAATTAAATACTAAAGGCATAATGCCGCCTTCAGTACAAGATTAGGGACTCTTCTTACAGTCGGTGCTTTGAGCATTCCCTGTGAGACCGGTATTAGTTTCCGATACACCACTGCAGGTACAATGTATTCCTTGGACCTTCACATTGACGATGAAACACAGAATTCGCATCGGAATTAAATACTAAAGGCATAATGCCGCCTTCAGTAGAAGAATAGAGACTCTTCTTACAGTCGGCGCTTTGAGCATTTCCTGTGAGACCAGTATTAGTTTCCGATACACCACTGCAGGTTCAATGTATTCCTTGGACCTTCGCATTGACGATGAAACACAGAAATCGCATCGGAATTAAATACAAATGGCACAATGCCGCCATAAGTGCAAGAATAGAGACTCCTCTTACAGTCGGTGCTTTGAGCATTCCCTGTGAGACCAGTATTAGTTTCCGATACACCAGCGCAGGTTCAATGTATTCCTTGGACCTTCACATAGACGATGAAACACTGAAATTACATCGGAATTAAATACAAATGGAATAATGCCGCCTTAACTGCAAGATGAGTGAGACTTCTTAGAGTCTGTGCTTTGATCCTTTCCTGTGAGACCAGTATTAGTTTCCGTTACACCATTGCAGGTTCAATGTATTCCTTGGACCTTCGCATTGACGATGAAGCAAAGAAATCGCATCGGAATTAAATACAAAAGGCACAATGCCGGCTTACGTACAAGAATAGAGACTCTTCTTACAGTCGGGGCTTTGAGCATTCCCTGTGAGACCAGTATTAGTTTCCGATACACCACTGCAGGTTCAATGTATTCCTTAGACATACACATTGACGATGAAACACTGAAATTACATCGGAATTAAATACAAAAGGCACAATGCCGATATAAGTGCATGAATAGAGACTCGTCTTACAGTCGGTGCTTTGAGCATTCCCTGTGAGGCCAGTATTAGTTTCCGATACACCACTGCAGATACAATGTATTCCTTGGACCGTCAAATTGACGATGAAACACAGAAATCGCATCGGAATTAAATACAAAATGAACAATGCCGCCTTAAGTACAAGAATAGAGACACTTCTTACAGTCGGTGCTTTGAGCATTCTCTTTGCGACCAGTATTGGTTTCCGATACACCACTGCAGGTTCAATGTATTCCTTGGACATACACATTGACAATGAAACACAGAAATCGCATCGGAATTAAACACAAAATGCACAATGCCGCCTTACGTACAAGAATAGAGACTTTTCTTACAGTCGGTGCTTTGAGCATTCCCTGTGAGACCAGTATTAGTTTCCGATACACCACTGCAGGTTCAATGTATTCTTTAGACATACACAATGACAATGAGACACTGAAATTACATCGGAATTAAATACAAAAGTCGCAATGCCGCCATACGTGCAAGAATAGAGACTGCTATTACAGTCGGTGCTTATAGCATTCCCTGCGAGACCAGTATTAGTTTCTGATACACCACTGCAGGTACAATGTATTCCTTGTACCTTCACATTGACAATGAAACACAGAAATCGCATCGGAATTAAATACAAAAGGCACAATGCCGCCTTAAGTACAAGAATAGAGACTCTTCTTACAGTCGGTGCTTTGAGCATTCCCTGTGAGACCAGTATTAGTTTCCGATACACCACTGCAGGTTCAATGTATTCCTTGGACCTTCGCATTGACGATGAAACACAGAAATCGCATCGGAATTAAATACAAATGGCACAATGCCGCCATAAGTGCAAGAATAGAGACTCCTCTTACAGTCGGTGCTTTGAGCATTCCCTGTGAGACCAGTATTAGTGTCCGATACACCACTACAGGTTCAATGTATTCATTGGACATACTCTTTGACGATGAAACACTGAAATTACATCGGAATTAAATACAAAAGGAACAATGCCGCCTTAACGGCAAGATGAGTGAGACTTCTTAGAGTCTGTGCTTTGATCCTTTCCTGTGAGACCAGTATTTGTTTCCGATACACCACTGCAGGTTCAATGTATTCCTTGGATCTTCGCATTGACGATGAAACACAGAGATCGAATCGGAGCAAAATGCAAAAGGCACAATGCCGCAATAAGTACAAGAATAGAGACTCTTCTTACAGTCGGTGCTTTGAGCATTCCCTGTGAGACCAGTATTAGTTTCCGATACACCACTGCAGGTTCAATGTATTCCTTCGACATACACATTGACGATGAAACACTGAAATTACATCGGAATTAAATACAAATGGCACAATGCCGCCATAAGTGCAAGAATAGAGACTTCTCTTACAGTCGGTGCTTTGAGCATTCCCTGTGAGACCAGTATTAGTTTCCGATACACCAGCGCAGGTTCAAAGTATTCCTTGGACCTTCACATAGACGATGAAACACTGAAATTACATCGGAATTAAATACAAATGGAATAATGCCGCCTTAACTGCAAGATGAGTGAGACTTCTTAGAGTCTGTGCTTTGATCCTTTCCTGTGAGACCAGTATTAGTTTCCGTTACACCATTGCAGGTTCAATGTATTCCTTGGACCTTCGCATTGACGATGAAGCACAGAAATCGCATCGGAATTAAATACAAAAGGCACAATGCCGGCTTACGTACAAGAATAGAGACTCTTCTTACAGTCGGGGCTTTGAGCATTCCCTGTGAGACCAGTATTAGTTTCCGATACACCACTGCAGGTTCAATGTATTCCTTAGACATACACATTGACGATGAAACACTGAAATTACATCGGAATTAAATACAAAAGGCACAATGCCGATATAAGTGCATGAATAGAGACTCGTCTTACAGTCGGTGCTTTGAGCATTCCCTGTGAGGCCAGTATTAGTTTCCGATACACCACTGCAGATACAATGTATTCCTTGGACCGTCAAATTGACGATGAAACACAGAAATCGCATCGGAATTAAATACAAAATGAACAATGCCGCCTTAAGTACAAGAATAGAGACTCTTCTTACAGTCGGTGCTTTGAGCATTCTCTTTGCGACCAGTATTGGTTTCCGATACACCACTGCAGGTTCAATGTATTCCTTGGACATACACATTGACAATGAAACACAGAAATCGCATCGGAATTAAACACAAAATGCACAATGCCGCCTTACGTACAAGAATAGAGACTTTTCTTACAGTCGGTGCTTTGAGCATTCCCTGTGAGACCAGTATTAGTTTCCGATACACCACTGCAGGTTCAATGTATTCTTTAGACATACACAATGACAATGAGACACTGAAATTACATCGGAATTAAATACAAAAGTCGCAATGCCGCCATACGTGCAAGAATAGAGACTGCTATTACTGTCGGTGCTTATAGCATTCCCTGCGAGACCAGTATTAGTTTCTGATACACCACTGCAGGTACAATGTATTCCTTGTACCTTCACATTGACAATGAAACACAGAAATCGCATCGGAATTAAATACAAAAGGCACAATGCCGCCTTAAGTACAAGAATAGAGACTCTTCTTACAGTCGGTGCTTTGAGCATTCCCTGTGAGACCAGTATTAGTTTCCGATACACCACTCCAGGTTCAATGTATTCCTTGGACATACTCATTGACGATGAAACACTGAAATTACATCGGAATAAAATACAAAAGGAACAATACCGCCTTAACGGTAAGATGAGTAAGACTTCTTAGAGTCTGTGCTTTGATCCTTTCCTGTGAGACCAGTTTTAGTTTCCGATACACCACTGCAGGTTCAATGTATTCCTTGGACCTTCGCATTGACGATGAAACACAAAAATCGCATCGGAATTAAATACAAAACGCACAACGCCGCCTTTCGTACAAGAATAGAGACTCTTCTTACAGTCGGTGCTTTGAGCATTCCCTGTGAGACCAGAATCAGTTTCCGATACACCACTCCAGGTTCAATGTATTCCTTGGACATACTCATTGACGATGAAACACTGAAATTACATCGGAATTAAATACAAAAGGAACAATGTCGCCTTAACTGCAAGATGAGTGAGACTTCTTAGAGTCTGTGCTTTGATCCTTTCCTGTGAGACCAGTATTAGTTTCCGATAGACCATTGCAGGTTCAATGTATTCCTTAGACATACACAATGACAATGAGACACTGAAAATACTTCGGAATTAAATACAAAAGTCACAATGCCGCCATACGTGCAAGAATAGAGACTGCTCTTACAGTCGGTGCTTTGAGCATTCCCTGCTAGACCAGTATTAGTTTCCGATACACCACTGCAGGTTCAGTGTATTCCTTAGACATACACAATGACAATGGGACACTGAAATTACTTCGGAATTAAATACAAAAGTCACAATGCCGCCATACGTGCAAGAATAGAGACTGCTCTTACAGTCGGTGCTTTGAGCATTCGCTGCGAGACCAGTATTAGTTTCCAATACACCACTGCAGGTACAATGTATTCCTTGTACCCTCACATTGACGATGAAACACAGAAATCGCATCGGAATTAAATACAAAAGGCTCAATGCCGCCTTAAGTATAAGAATAGATACTCTCCTTAGAGTCGGTGCTTTGAGCATTCCCTGTGAGACCAGTATTAGTTTCCGATACACCACTGCAGGTTCAATGTATTCCTTGGACATACACATTGACAATGAAACACAGAAATCGCATCGGATTTAAATACAAATGGCACAATGCCGCCATAAGTGCAAGAATAGAGACTCCTCTTACAGTCGGTGCTTTGAGCATTCCCTGTGAGACCAGTATTTGTTTCCGATACACCACCGCAGGTTCAATGTATTCCTTGGACCTTCACATTGACGATGAAACACAGAATTCGCATCGGAATTAAATACTAAAGGCATAATGCCGCCTTCAGTACAAGAATAGAGACTCTTCTTACAGTCGGTGTTTTGAGCATTTCCTGTGAGACCAGTATTAGTTTCCGATACGTCACTGCAGGTTCAATGTATTGCTTGGACATACACATTGACGATGAAACACAGAAATCGCATCGGAATTAAATACAAAAGGCACAATGCCTCCTTACGTACAAGAATAGAGACTCATCTTACAGTCGGTGCTTTGAGCATTCCCTGTGAGACCAGTATTAGTTTCCGATACACCACTCCACGTTCAATGTATTCCTTGGACATACTCATTGACGATGAAACACTGAAATTACATCGGAATTAAATAAAAAAGGAACAATGCCGCCTTAACGACAAGATGAGTGAGACTTCTTAGAATCTGTGCTTTGATCCTTTCCTGTGAGACCAGTATTAGTTTCCGATACACCACTGCAGGTTCAATGTATTCCTTGGACATTCGCATTGACGATGAAACACAGAAATCGAATCGGAACTAAATACAAAAGGCACAATGTTGCAATATGTACAAGAATAGAGACTCTTCTTACAGTCGGTGCTTTGTGCATTCCCTGTGAGACGAGTATTAGTTTCCGATGCACCACTGCAGGTTCAATGTATTCCTTAGACATGCACATTGACGACGAAACACTGAAATTACATCGGAATTAAATACAAATGGCACAATGCCGCCATAAGTGCAAGAATAGAGACTGCTCTTACAGTCGGTGCTTTGAGCATTCCCTGCGAGACCAGTATTAGTTTCCGATACACCACTGCAGGTACAATGTATTCCTTGTACATTCACATTGACGATGAAACACAGAAATCGCATCGGAATTAAATACAAAAGGCACAATGCCGCCTTAAGTACAAGAATAGAGACTCTTCTTACAGTCGGTGATTTGAGCATTCCCTGTGAGACCAGTATTAGTTTCTGATACACCACTGCAGGTTCAATGTATTCCTTGGACATACACATTGACGATGAAACACAGATATCGCATCGGAATTAAATACAAAAGGCACAATGCCGCCTTTCGTACAAGAATAGAGACTCTTCTTACAGTCGGTGCTTTGAGCTTTCCCTGTGAGACCAGTATTAGTTTCCGATACACCACTGCAGGTTCAATGTATTCCTTGGACCTTCACAATGACGATGAAACACAGAATTCGCATCGGAATTAAATACTAAAGGCACAATGCCGTCTTAAGTACAAGAATAGAGACTCTTCTTACAGTCGGTGCTTTGAGCTATCCCTGTGAGACCAGTATTAGTTTCCGATACACCACTGCAGGTTCAATGCATTCCTTGGACCTTCACAATGACGATGAAACACAGAATTCGCATCGGAATTAAATACTAAAGGCATAATGCCGCCTTCAGTACAAGATTAGGGACTCTTCTTACAGTCGGTGCTTTGAGCATTCCCTGTGAGACCGGTATTAGTTTCCGATACACCACTGCAGCTACAATGTATTCCTTGGACCTTCACATTGACGATGAAACACAGAATTCGCATCGGAATTAAATACTAAAGGCATAATGCCGCCTTCAGTAGAAGAATAGAGACTCTTCTTACAGTCGGCGCTTTGAGCATTTCCTGTGAGACCAGTATTAGTTTCCGATACACCACTGCAGGTTCAATGTATTCCTTGGACCTTCGCATTGACGATGAAACACAGAAATCGCATCGGAATTAAATACAAATGGCACAATGCCGCCATAAGTGCAAGAATAGAGACTCCTCTTACAGTCGGTGCTTTGAGCATTCCCTGTGAGACCAGTATTAGTGTCCGATACACCACTACAGGTTCAATGTATTCATTGGACATACTCTTTGACGATGAAACACTGAAATTACATCGGAATTAAATACAAAAGGAACAATGCCGCCTTAACGGCAAGATGAGTGAGACTTCTTAGAGTCTGTGCTTTGATCCTTTCCTGTGAGACCAGTATTTGTTTCCGATACACCACTACAGGTTCAATGTATTCCTTGGATCTTCGCATTGACGATGAAACACAGAGATCGAATCGGAACAAAATGCAAAAGGCACAATGCCGCAATAAGTACAAGAATAGAGACTCTTCTTACAGTCGGTGCTTTGAGCATTCCCTGTGAGACCAGTATTAGTTTCCGATACACCACTGCAGGTTCAATGTATTCCTTCGACATACACATTGACGATGAAACACTGAAATTACATCGGAATTAAATACAAATGGCACAATGCCGCCATAAGTGCAAGAATAGAGACTTCTCTTACAGTCGGTGCTTTGAGCATTCCCTGTGAGACCAGCATTAGTTTCCGATACACCAGCGCAGGTTCAATGTATTCCTTGGACCTTCACATAGACGATGAAACACAGAATTCGCATCGGAATTAAATACTAAAGGCATAATGCCGCCTTTCTTTACAAGAATAGAGACTCTTCTTACAGTCGGTGTTTTGAGCATTTCCTGTGAGACCAGTATTAGTTTCCGATACACCACTGCAGGTTCAATGTATTGCTTGGACATACGCATTGACGATGAAACACAGAAATCGCATCGGAATGGAATACAAAAGGCACAATGCCGCCTTACGTACAAGAATAGAGACTCTTCTTACAGTCGGTGCTTAGAGCATTCCCTGTGAGACCAGTATTAATTTCCGATATACCACTGCAGGTTCAATCTATTCCTTGCACATACGCATTGTCGATGAAGCACAGAAATCGCATCGGAATTAAATACAAAAGGCACAATGCCGCCTTACGTACAAGAATAGAATCTCTTCTTACAGTCGGTGCTTTGAGCATTCCCTGTGAGACCAGTATTAGTTTCCGATACACCACTGCAGGTTCAATGTATTCCTTAGACATACACATTGACGAACGAACACTGAAATTACATCGGAATTAAATACAAAAGGCACAATGCCGATATAAGTGCATGAATAGAGACTCGTCTTACAGTCGGTGCTTTGAGCAATCCCTGTGAGGCCAGTATTAGTTTCCGATACACCACTGCAGGTACAATGTATTCCTTGGACCTTCAAATTGACGATGAAACACAGAAATCGGAACGGAATTAAATACAAAATGCACAATGCCGCCTTAAGTACAAGAATAGAGACTCTTCTTACAGTCGGTGCTTTGAGCATTCTCTTTGAGACCAGTATTGGTTTCCGATACACCACTGCAGGTTCAATGTATTCCTTGGACATACACATTGACAATGAAACACAGATATCGCATCGGAATTAAACACAAAATGCACAATGCCGCCTTACGTACAAGAATAGAGACTTTTCTTACAGTCGGTGCTTTGAGCATTCCCTGTGAGACCAGTATTAGTTTCCGATACACCACTGCAGATTCAATGTATTCCTTAGACATACACATTAACAATGAGACACTGAAATTACATCGGAATTAAATACAAGAGTCACAATGCCGCCATAAGTGCAAGAACATAGACTCTTCTTACAGTCAGGGCTTTGAGCATTCCCTGTGAGACAAGTACTAGTTTCCGATACACCACTGCAGGTACAATGTATTCCTTGGACCTTCACATTGACGATGGAACACTGCAATTACATCGGAATTAAATACAAAAGGAACAATGCCGCCTTAAGTGCAAGAAGAATGAGGCTTCTTAGAGTCTGTGCTTTGATCCTTTCCTGTGAGACCAGTATTGGTTTCCGATACACCACTGCAGGTATAATGTATTCCTTGGACCTTCACATTGACGATGAAACACAGAAATCGTATAGGAATTAAATACAAAAGGCACAATGCCGTCTTAAGTACATGAATAGAGACTCTTCTTGCAGTCGGTGCTTTGAGCTTTCCCTGTGAGACCAGTATTAGTTTCCGATACACCACTGCAGGTTCAATGTATTCCTAGGACATACACATTGACGATGAAACACAGATATTGCATCGGAATTTAATAAAAAAGGCACAATGCCGCCATAAGTACAAGAATAGAGACTCTTCTTCCAGTCGGTGCTTTGAGCATTCCCTGTGAGACCGGTATTAGTTTCCGATACACCACTGCAGGTTCAATGTATTCCTTGGACCTTCACATTGACGATGAAACACAGAATTCGCATCGGAATTAAATACTAACGGCATAATGCCGCCTTCAGTACAAGAATAGAGACTCTTCTTACAGTCGGTGCTTTGAGCATTTTCTGTGAGACCAGTATTAGTTTCCGATACACCACTGCAGGTACAATGTATTCCTTGGACCTTCACATTGACGATGGAACACTGCAATTACATCGGAATAAAATACAAAAGGAACAATGCCGCCTTAAGTGCAAGAAGAATGAGACTTCTTAGAGTCTGTGCTTTGATCCTTTCCTGTGAGACCAGTATTAGTTTCCGATACACCACTGCAGGTATAATGTATTCCTTGGACCTTCACATTCACGATGAAACACAGAAATCGTATAGGAATTAAATACAAAAGGCACAATGCCGTCTTAAGTACAAGAATAGAGACTCTTCTTGCAGTCGGTGCTTTGAGCTTTCCCTGTGAGACCAGTATTAGTTTCCGATACACCACTGCAGGTTCAATGTATTCCTAGGACATACACATTGACGATGAAACACAGATATTGCATCGGAATTTAATCAAAAAGGCACAATGCCGCCATAAGTACAAGAATAGAGACCCTTCTTCCAGTCGGTGCTTTGAGCATTCCCTGTGAGACCGGTATTAGTTTCCGATACACCACTGCAGGTTCAATGTATTCCTTGGACCTTCACATTGACGATGAAACACAGAATTCGCATCGGAAATAAATACAAAAGGCACAATGCCGCCTTACGTACAAGAATAGAGACTCATCTTACAGTCGGTGCTTTGAGCATTCCCTGTGAGACCAGTAAGAGTTTCCGATACAGCACTCCAGGTTCAATGTATTCATTGGACATACTCATTGACGAAAAAACACTGAAATTACATCGGAATTAAATACAAAAGGAACAATGCCGCCTTAACGGCAAGATGAGTGAGACTTCTTAGAGTCTGTGCTTTGATCCTTTCCTGTGAGACCAGTATTAGTTTCCGATACACCACTGCAGGTTCAATGTATTACTTGGATCTTCGCATTGACGATGAAACACAGAGATCGAATCGGAACCTAATACAAAAGGCACACTGCCGCAATAAGTACAAGAATAGAGACTCTACTTACAGTCGGTGCTTTGAATATTCCCTGTGAGACCAGTATTAGTTTCCGATACACCACTGCAGGTTCAATGTATTCCTTCGACATACACATTGACGATGAAACACTGAAATTACATCGGAATTAAATACAAAAAGCACAATGCCGCCCTGTGTACAAGAATACAGACTCTTCTTATAGCCGGTGCTTTGAGCATTCCCTGTGAGACCAGTATTAGTTTCCGATACACCACTCCAGGATCAATGTATTCCTTGGACATACTTAATGACGATGAAACACTGAAATTACATCGGAATTAAATACAAAAGGAACAAAGCCGCTTTAACTGCAAGATCAGTGAGACTTCTTAGAGTCTGTGCTTTGATCCTTTCCTGTGAGACCGGTACTAGTTACCGATACACCACTGCAGGTTCAATGTATTCCTTGGACCTTCGCATTGACGATGAAACACAGAAATCGCATCGGAACTAAATACAAAATGCACAATGCCGCAATAAGTACAAGAATAGAGACTCTTCTTACAGTCGGTGCTTTGAGCATTCCCTGTGAGACCAGTATTAGTTTCCGATACACCACTGCAGGTTCAATGAATTCCATAGACATACACATTGACGATGAAACACTGAAATTACATCGGAATTAAACACAAAAGGCACAATGCCGCCATAAGTGCAAGAATAGAGACTCTTCTTACAGTCGGTGCTTTGAGCAATCCCTGTGAGACCAGTATTAATTTCCGATACACCACTCCACGTTCAATGTATTCCTTGGACATACTCATTGACAATGAAACACTGAAATTAGATCGGAATTAAATACAAAAGGAACAATGCCGCCTTAACGGCAAGATGAGTGAGACTTCTTAGAGTCTATCCTTTGATCCTTTCCTGTGAGACCAGTATTAGTTTCCGATACACCACGGCAGGTTCAATGAATTCCTTGGACCTTCGCATTGGCGATGAAACACAGAGATAGAATCGGAACTAAATACAAAAGGCCCAATGCCGCAATAAGTACAAGAGTAGAGACTCTTCTTATAGTCGGTGCTTTGAGCATTCCCTGTGAGACCAGTGTTAGTTTCCGATACACCACTGCAGGTTAAATGTATTTCTTAGACATACACATTGACGACGAAACACTGAAATTACATCGGAATTAAATACAAAAGACACAATGCCGCCAAAAGTGCAAAAATAGAGACTCTTCTTACAGTCGGTGCTTTGAGCATTCCCTGTGAGACAAGTACTAGTTTCCGATACACCACTGCAGGTACAATGTATTCCTTGGACCTTCACATTGACGATGGAACACTGCAATTACATCGGAATTAAATACAAAAGGAACAATGCCGCCTTAAGTGCAAGAAGAATGAGGCTTCTTAGAGTCTGTGCTTTGATCCTTTCCTGTGAGACCAGTATTGGTTTCCGATACACCACTGCAGGTATAATGTATTCCTTGGACCTTCACATTGACGATGAAACACAGAAATCGTATAGGAATTAAATACAAAAGGCACAATGCCGTCTTAAGTACAAGAATAGAGACTCTTCTTGCAGTCGGTGCTTTGAGCTTTCCCTGTGAGACCAGTATTAGTTTCCGATACACCACTGCAGGTTCAATGTATTCCTATTACATACACATTGACGATGAAACACAGATATTGCATCGGAATTTAATAAAAAAGGCACAATGCCGCCATAAGTACAAGAATAGAGACTCTTCTTCCAGTCGGTGCTTTGAGCATTCCCTGTGAGACCGGTATTAGTTTCCGATACACCACTGCAGGTTCAATGTATTCCTTGGACCTTCACATTGACGATGAAACACAGAATTCGCATCGGAATTAAATACTAACGGCATAATGCCGCCTTCAGTACAAGAATAGAGACTCTTCTTACAGTCGGTGCTTTGAGCATTTTCTGTGAGACCAGTATTAGTTTCCGATACACCACTGCAGGTACAATGTATTCCTTGGACCTTCACATTGACGATGGAACACTGCAATTACATCGGAATAAAATACAAAAGGAACAATGCCGCCTTAAGTGCAAGAAGAATGAGACTTCTTAGAGTCTGTGCTTTGATCCTTTCCTGTGAGACCAGTATTAGTTTCCGATACACCACTGCAGGTATAATGTATTCCTTGGACCTTCACATTGACGATGAAACACAGAAATCGTATAGGAATTAAATACAAAAGGCACAATGCCGTCTTAAGTACAAGAATAGAGACTCTTCTTGCAGTCGGTGCTTTGAGCTTTCCCTGTGAGACCAGTATTAGTTTCCGATACACCACTGCAGGTTCAATGTATTCCTAGGACATACACATTGACGATGAAACACAGATATTGCATCGGAATTTAATCAAATAGGCACAATGCCGCCATAAGTACAAGAATAGAGACCCTTCTTCCAGTCGGTGCTTTGAGCATTCCCTGTGAGACCGGTATTAGTTTCCGATACACCACTGCAGGTTCAATGTATTCCTTGGACCTTCACATTGACGATGAAACACAGAATTCGCATCGGAAATAAATACAAAAGGCACAATGCCGCCTTACGTACAAGAATAGAGACTCATCTTACAGTCGGTGCTTTGAGCATTCCCTGTGAGACCAGTAAGAGTTTCCGATACAGCACTCCAGGTTCAATGTATTCATTGGACATACTCATTGACGAAAAAACACTGAAATTACATCGGAATTAAATACAAAAGGAACAATGCCGCCTTAACGGCAAGATGAGTGAGACTTCTTAGAGTCTGTGCTTTGATCCTTTCCTGTGAGACCAGTATTAGTTTCCGATACACCACTGCAGGTTCAATGTATTACTTGGATCTTCGCATTGACGATGAAACACAGAGATCGAATCGGAACCTAATACAAAAGGCACACTGCCGCAATAAGTACAAGAATAGAGACTCTACTTACAGTCGGTGCTTTGAATATTCCCTGTGAGACCAGTATTAGTTTCCGATACACCACTGCAGGTTCAATGTATTCCTTCGACATACACATTGACGATGAAACACTGAAATTACATCGGAATTAAATACAAAAAGCACAATGCCGCCCTGTGTACAAGAATACAGACTCTTCTTATAGCCGGTGCTTTGAGCATTCCCTGTGAGACCAGTATTAGTTTCCGATACACCACTCCAGGATCAATGTATTCCTTGGACATACTTAATGACGATGAAACACTGAAATTACATCGGAATTAAATACAAAAGGAACAAAGCCGCTTTAACTGCAAGATCAGTGAGACTTCTTAGAGTCTGTGCTTTGATCCTTTCCTGTGAGACCGGTATTAGTTACCGATACACCACTGCAGGTTCAATGTATTCCTTGGACCATCGCATTGACGATGAAACACAGAAATCGCATCGGAACTAAATACAAAATGCACAATGCCGCAATAAGTACAAGAATAGAGACTCTTCTTACAGTCGGTGCTTTGAGCATTCCCTGTGAGACCAGTATTAGTTTCCGATACACCACTGCAGGTTCAATGAATTCCATAGACATACACATTGACGATGAAACACTGAAATTACATCGGAATTAAACACAAAAGGCACAATGCCGCCATAAGTGCAAGAATAGAGACTCTTCTTACAGTCGGTGCTTTGAGCAATCCCTGTGAGACCAGTATTAATTTCCGATACACCACTCCACGTTCAATGTATTCCTTGGACATACTCATTGACAATGAAACACTGAAATTAGATCGGAATTAAATACAAAAGGAACAATGCCGCCTTAACGGCAAGATGAGTGAGACTTCTTAGAGTCTATGCTTTGATCCTTTCCTGTGAGACCAGTATTAGTTTCCGATACACCACGGCAGGTTCAATGAATTCCTTGGACCTTCGCATTGGCGATGAAACACAGAGATAGAATCGGAACTAAATACAAAAGGCCCAATGCCGCAATAAGTACAAGAGTAGAGACTCTTCTTATAGTCGGTGCTTTGAGCATTCCCTGTGAGACCAGTGTTAGTTTCCGATACACCACTGCAGGTTAAATGTATTTCTTAGACATACACATTGACGACGAAACACTGAAATTACATCGGAATTAAATACAAAAGACACAATGCCGCCAAAAGTGCAAAAATAGAGACTCTTCTTACAGTCGGTGCTTTGAGCATTCCCTGTGAGACCAGTATTAGTTTCTGATACACCACTGCAGGATCAATGTATTCCTTGGACATACACATTGACGATGAAACACAGAAATCGCATCGGAATTAAATGCAAAAGGCACAATGCCGCCTTTCGTACGCGAATAGAGACTCATCTTACAGTCGGTGCTTTGAGCATTACCTGTGAGACCAGTATCAGTTTCCGATACACCACTCCAGGTTCAATGTATTCCTTGGACATACTCATTGACGATGAAACACTGAAATTACATCGGAATTAAAAACAAAAGGAACAATGCCGCCTTAACGGCAAGATGAGTAAGACTTCTTAGTCTGTGCTTTGATCCTTTCCTGTGAGACCAGTATTAGTTTCCGATACACCACTGCAGGTTCAATGTATTCCTTGGACATTCGCATTGACGATGAAATACAGAAATCGAATCGGAACTAAATACAAAAGGCACAATGCCGCAATAAGTACAGGAATAGAGACTCTTCTTACAGTCGGTGCTTTGAGCATTCCCTGTGAGACCAGTATTAGTGTCCGATGCACCACTGCAGGTTCAATGTATTCCTTAGACATGCACATTGACGATGAAACACTTAAATTACATCGGAATTAAATACAAAAGGCACAATGCCGCCATAAGTGCAAGAATAGAGACACTTCTTACAGTCGGTGCATTGAGCTTTCCCTGTGAGAACAGTATTAGTTTCCGATACACCACTCCAGGTTCAATGTATTCCTTGGACATACTCATTGACGATGAAACACTGAAATTACATCGGAATTAAATACAAAAGGAACAATGCCGCCTTAACGGCAAGATGAGTAAGACTTCTTAGAGTCTGTGCTTTGATCCTTTCCTGTGAGACCAGTATTAGTTTCCGATACACCACTGCAGGTTCAATTAATTCCTTGGAACTTCGCATTGACTTTGAAACACAGAAATCGCATCGGAATTAAATACAAATGGCACAATGCCGCCATAAGTGCAAGAATAGAGACTCCTCTTACAGTCGGTGCTTTGAGCATTCCCTGTGAGACCAGTATTAGTTTCCGATACACCACCGCAGGTTCTATGTATTCCTTGGACCTTCACATTGACGATGAAACACAGAATTCGCATCGGAATTAAATACTAAAGGCATAATGCCGCCTTCAGTACAAGAATAGAGACTCTTCTTACAGTCGGTGTATTGAGCATTTCCTGTGAGACCAGTATTAGTTTCCGATACATCACTGCAGGTTCAATGTATTGCTTGGACATACACATTGACAATGAAACACAGAAATCGCATCGGAATTAAATACAAAAGGCACAATGCCGCCTTACGTACAAGAATAGAGACTCATCTTACAGTCGGTGCTTTGAGCATTCCCTGTGAGACCAGTATTAGTTTCCGATACACCACTCCACGTTCAATGTATTCCTTGGACATACTCATTGACGATGAAACACTAAAATTACATCGGAATTAAATACAAAAGGAACAATGCCGCCTTAACGACAAGATGAGTGAGACTTCTTAGACTCTGTGCTTTGATCCTTTCCTGTGAGACCAGTATTAGTTTCCGATACACCACGGACGGTTCAATGAATTCCTTGGACCTTCGCATTGGCGATGAAACACAGAGATCGAATCGGAACTAAATACAAAAGGCACAATGCCGCAATAAGAACAAGAGTAGAGACTGTTCTTACAGTCGGTGCTTTGAGCATTCCCTGTGAGACCAGTATTAGCTTCCGATACACCACTGCAGGTTCAATGTATTTCTTAGACATACACATTGACGACGAATCACTGAAATTACTTCGGAATTAAATACAAAAGGCACAATGCCGCCATAAGTGCAAGAATAGAGACTCTTCTTACAGTCGGTGCTTTGAGCTTTCCCTGTGAGACCAGTATTAGTTTCCGATACACCACTGCAGGTTCAGTCTATTCCTTGGACATACACATTGACGATGAAACACAGAAATCGCATCGGAATTAAATACAAAATGCACAATGCCACCTTATGTACAAGAATAGAGACTTTTCTTACAGTCGGTGCTTTGAGCATTCCCTGCGAGACCAGTACTAGTTTCCGATACACCACTGCAGGTGCAATGTATTCATTGGACCTTCACATTGACGATGAAACACAGAAAACATATAGGAATTAAATACAAAAGGCACAATGCCGTCTTAAGTACAAGAATAGAGACTCTTCCTACAGTCGGTGCTTTGAGCTTTCCCTGTGAGACCAGTATTACTTTCCGATACACCACTGCAGGTTCAATGTATTCCTTGGACATACACATTGACGATGAAACACAGATATTGCATCGCAATTTAATAAAAAAGGCACAATGCCGCCATAAGTACAAGAATTGAGACTCTTCCTACAGTCGATGCTTTTAGCATTCCCTGTGAGACCAGTATTAGTTTCCGATACACCACTGCCGGTTCAATTTATTCCTTGGACATACGCATTGACGATGAAACACAGAAATCGCATCGGAATTAAATACAAAAGGCACAATGCCGCCTTACGTACAAGAATAGAGACTCATCTTACAGTCGGTGCTTTAAGCATTCCCTGTGAGACCAGTATTAGTTTCCGATACACCACTCCACGTTCAATGTATTCCTTGGACATACTCATTGACGATGAAACACTGAAATTACATCGGAATTAAATACAAAAGGAACAATGCCGCCTTAACGACAAGATGAGTGAGACTTCTTAGAGTCTGTGCTTTGATCCTTTCCAGTGAGACCAGTATTAGTTTCCGATACACCACTGCAGGTTCAATGTACTAATCGGTCCTTCGCATTGACGAAGAAACACAGAAATCGCATCGGAACTAAATACAGAAGGCACAATGCCGCAATAAGTACAAGAATAGAGACTCTTCTTACAGTCGGTGCTTTGAGCATTCCCTGTGAGACCAGTATTAGTTTCCGATACACCACTGCAGGTTCAATGTATTCCTTAGACATACACATTGACGATAAATCACTAAATTACATTGGAATTAAATACAAAAGGCACAATGCCACCATAAGTGCAAGAATAGAGACTTCTCTTACAGTCGGTGCTTTGAGCATTCCCTGTGAGACCAGTATTAGTTTCCGATACACCACTGCAGGTTCAGTGTATTCCTTGGACAAACACATTGACGATGAAACACAGAAATCGCATCGGAATTAAATACAAAATGCACAATGCCGCCTTACGTACAAGAATAGAGACTTTTCTTACAGTCGGTGCTTTGAGCATTCCCTGTGAGACCAGTATTAGTTTCCGATACACCACTGCAGGTTCAATGTATTCCTTAGACAAACACATTGACAATGAAACACTGAAATTACATCGGAATTAAATACAAAAGTCACAATGCCGCCATAAGTGCAAGAACATAGACTCTTCTTATAGTCGGTGCTTTGAGCATTCCCTGCGAGACCAGCACTAGTTTCCTATACACCACTGCAGGTACAATGTATTCCTTGGACTTTAACATTGACGATGGAACACTGAAATGACATCGTAATTAAATACAAAAGGAACAATGCCGCCTTAAGTGCAAGTAGAATGAGACTTCTTAGAGTCTGTGCTTTGATCCTATCCTGTGAGACCAGTATTAGTTTCCGATACACCACTGCAGGTGCAATGTATTCCTTGGACCTTCACACTGACGATGAAACACAGGAATCGTATAGGAATTAAATACAAAAGGCACAATGCCCTTTCAAGTATAAGAATAGAGACTCTTCTTACAGTCGGTGCTTTGAGCTTTCCCTGTGAGACCAGTATTAGTTTCCGATACACCTCTGCAGGTTCAATGTATTCCTTGGACCTTCACATTGACGATGAAACACAGAATTCGCATCGGAATTAAATACTAAAGGCATAATGCCGCCTTCAGTACAAGAATAGAGACTCCTCTTACAGTCGGGGTATTGAGCATTTCCTGTGAGACCAGTATTAGTTACCGATACATCACTGCAGGTTCAATGTATTGCTTGGACATACACATTGACAATGAAACACAGAAATCGCATCGGAATTAAATACAAAAGGCACAATGCCGCCTTACGTACAAGAATAGAGACTTTTCTTACAGTCGGTGCTTTGAGCTTTCCCTGTGAGACCAGTATTAGTTTCCGATACACCACTGCAGGTTTAGTCTATTCCTTGGACATACACATTGACGATGAAACACAGAAATCGCATCGGAATTAAATACAAAATGCACAATGCCACCTTATGTACAAGAATAGAGACTTTTCTTACAGTCGGTGCTTTGAGCATTCCCTGCGAGACCAGTACTAGTTTCCGATACACCACTGCAGGTACAATGTATTCCGTGGACCTTCACATTGACGATGGAACACTGAAATTACATCGGAATTAAATACAAAAGGAACAATGCCGCCTTAAGTGCAAGAAGAACGAGACTTCTTAGAGTCTGTGCTTTGATCCTTTCCTGTGAGACCAGTATTAGTTTCCGATACACCACTGCAGGTGCAATGTATTCATTGGACCTTCACATTGACGATGAAACACAGAAATCACATAGGAATTAAATACATAAGGCACAATGCCGTCTTAAGTACAAGAATAGAGACTCTTCCTACTGTCGGTGCTTTGTGCTTTCCCTGTGAGACCAGTATTAGTTTCCGATACACCACTGCAGGTTCAATGTATTCCTTGGACATACACATTGACGATGAAACACAGATATTGCATCGCAATTTAATAAAAAAGGCACAATGCCGCCATAAGTACAAGAATTGAGACTCTTCCTACAGTCGATACTTTTAGCATTCCCTGTGAGACCAGTATTAGTTTCCGATACACCACTGCCGGTTCAATTTATTCCTTGGACATACGCATTGACGATGAAACACAGAAATCGCATCGGAATTAAATACAAAAGGCACAATGCCGCCTTACGTACAAGAATAGAGACTCATCTTACAGTCGGTGCTTTAAGCATTCCCTGTGAGACCAGTATTAGTTTCCGATACACCACTCCACGTTCAATGTATTCCTTGGACATACTCATTGACGATGAAACACTGAAATTACATCGGAATTAAATACAAAAGGAACAATGCCGCCTTAACGACAAGATGAGTGAGACTTCTTAGAGTCTGTGCTTTGATCCTTTCCTGTGAGACCAGTATTAGTTTCCGATACACCACTGCAGGTTCAATGTATTAATCGGTCCTTCGCATTGACGAAGAAACACAGAAATCGCATCGGAACTAAATACAGAAGGCACAATGCCGCAATAAGTACAAGAATAGAGACTCTTCTTACAGTCGGTGCTTTGAGCATTCCCTGTGAGACCAGTATTAGTTTCCGATACACCACTGCAGGTTCAATGTATTCCTTAGACATACACATTGACGATAAATCACTAAATTACATTGGAATTAAATACAAAAGGCACAATGCCACCATAAGTGCAAGAATAGAGACTTCTCTTACAGTCGGTGCTTTGAGCATTCCCTGTGAGACCAGTATTAGTTTCCGATACACCACTGCAGGTTCAGTGTATTCCTTGGACATACACATTGACGATGAAACACAGAAATCGCATCGGAATTAAATACAAAATGCACAATGCCGCCTTACGTACAAGAATAGAGACTTTTCTGACAGTCGGTGCTTTGAGCATTCCCTGTGAGACCAGTATTAGTTTCCGATACACCACTGCAGGTTCAATGTATTCCTTAGACAATCACATTGACAATGAAACACTGAAATTACATCGGAATTAAATACAAAAGTCACAATGCCGCCATAAGTGCAAGAACATAGACTCTTCTTATAGTCGGTGCTTTGAGCATTCCCTGCGAGACCAGCACTAGTTTCCTATACACCACTGCAGGTACAATGTATTCCTTGGACTTTGACATTGACGATGGAACACTGAAATTACATCGTAATTAAATACAAAAGGAACAATGCCGCCTTAAGTGCAAGAAGAATGAGACTTCTTAGAGTCTGTGCTTTGATCCTTTCCTGTGAGACCAGTATTAGTTTCCGATACACCACTGCAGGTGCAATGTATTCCTTGGACCTTCACACTGACGATTAAACACAGGAATCGTATAGGAATTAAATACAAAAGGTACAATGCCCTTTCAAGTATAAGAATAGAGACTCTTCTTACAGTCGGTGCTTTGAGCTTTCCCTGTGAGACCAGTATTAGTTTCCGATACACCTCTGCAGGTTCAATGTATTCCTTGGACATACACATTGACGATGAAACACAGATATTGCATCGGAATTTAATAAAAAACGCACAATGCCGCAATAAGTACAAGAATAGAGACTCTTCTTACAGTCGGTGCTTTGAGCATTCCCTGTGAGACCAGTATTAATTTCCGATACACCACTGCAGGTTCAATGTATTCCTTGGACCTTCACATTGACGATGAAACACAGAATTCGCATCGGAATTGAATTCTAAAGGCATAATGCCGCCTTCAGTACAAGTATAGAGACTCTTCTTACAGTCGGTGCTTTGAGCATTTCCTGTGAGACCAGTATTAGTTTCCGATACACCACTGCAGGTTCAATGTATTGCTTGGACATACACATTGACGATGAAACACAGAAATCGCATCGGAATTAAATACAAATGGCACAATGCCGCCTTACGTACAAGAATAGCGACTCATCTTACAGTCGGTGCTATGAGCATTCCCTGTGAGACCAGTATTAGTTTCCGATACACCACTGCAGGTTCAATGTATTCCTTGGACCTTCACATTGTCGATGAAACACAGAAATCGCATCGGAATTAAATACAAAAGCCACAATGCCGCCTTAAGTACAAATATAGAGACTCTTCTTACAGTCGGTGCTTTGAGCATTCCCTGTGAGACCAGTATTAGTTTCCAATACATTAGTGCAGGTTCAGTGTATTCCTTGGACCTTCGCATTGACGATGAAACACAGAAATCGCATCGGAATTAAATACAACAGGCACAATGCCGCCATAAGTACAAGAATAGAGACCCTTCTAACAGTCGGGGCTTTGAGCATTCCCTGTGAGACCAGTATTAGTTTCCGATACACCACTGCAATTTCAGTGTATTCCTTGGACCTTCACATTGAGGATGAAGCACATAAATGGCATCGGAATGAAATACAAAAGGCACAATGCCGCCTTAAGTAGAAGAATAGAGACTGTTCCTACAGTCGGTGCTTTGAGCATTGCCTGTGAGACCAGCATTAGTCTCCTATACACCACTGCAGGTACAATGTACTCCTTGGACCTTCACATTGACGATGAAACGCAGAAATCGCATCGGAATAAAATACAAAATGCACAATGCCGCCTTAAGTACAAGAATAGAGACTCTTCTTACAGTCGGTGCTTTGAGCATTCCCTGTGAGACCAGTATTAGTTTCCGATACACCGCTGGAGGGTCAATGAATTCCTTGGACATTCACATTGACGATGAAACACTGAAATTACATCGGAATTAAATACAAAAGGCACAATGCCGCCTTAAGTACAAGGTTAGAGACTCTTCTTACAGTCGGTGCTTTGAGCATTCCCTGTGAGACCAGTATTAGTTTCCGATAAACCGCTGGAGGTTCAATGAATTCCTTGGACAATCACATTGACGATGAAACACTGAAATTACATCGGAATTAAATACAAAAGGCACAATGCCGCCTTAAGTATAAGAATTGAGACTCTTCTTACAGTCGGTGTATTGAGCATTCCCTGTGAGACCAGTATTAGATTCCGATATACCACTGCCGGTTCAATGTCTTCCTTGGACGTTCAAATTGACCATGAAACACAGAAATGGCATCGGACTTAAATACAAAAGCCACAATGCCGCCTGAAGTAGAAGAATAGAGACTTTTCTTACAGTCGGTGCTTTGAGCATTCCCTGTGAGACCAGTATTAGTTTCCGATACACCACTGCAGGTTCAATGTATTCCTCGGACATACACATTGACGATGAAACACTGACATCACATCGGAATTAAATACAAAAGGCACAATGCCGCCATAAGTGCAAGGAGAGTGAGACTTCTTAGAGTCTGTGCTTTGATCCTGTCCTGTGCGACCTGTATTAGATTTCGATACGCCACTGCAGGTTCAATGTATTCCTTGGACCTTCAAATTGACGATGATACACAGAAATCGCATCGGAATCAAATACAAAAGGCACAAAGCCGCCTTAAGTACAAGATTAGAGACTCATCTTACAGTCGGTGATTTGAGCATTCCCTGTGAGACCAGTATTAATTTCCGATACACCACTGCAGGGTCAATGTATTCCTCGGACAAACACATAGACGATGAAACACTGAAATCACATCGGAATTAAATACAAAAGGCACAATGCCGCCATAAGTGCAAGAATAGAGACTCTTCTTACAGTCGGTGTTTGAGCTTTCCCTGTGAGACCAGTATTTGTTTCCGATACACCACTGCAGGTTCAATGCATTCCTTAGACATACACATCGCCGAAGAAACACTGAAATTACATCGGAATTAAATATAAAAGTCACAATGCCGCCATAAGTGCTAGAATAGAGACTCTTCTTACAGTCGGTGCTTTGAGCATTCCCTGTGAGACCAGTGTTAGGTTCCGATTCACCACTGCAGGTACAATGTATTCCTTGGACCTTCACATTGACGATGAAAGACAGATATCACATCGGAATTAAATACAAAAGGCAAAATGCCGCCTTAACTGCAAGATGAGTGATACTTCTTAGAGTCTGTGCTTTGATCCTTTCCTGTGAGACCAGTATTAGTTTACGATTCACCACGGCAGGCTCAATGTATTCCTTGGACCTTCGCATTGACGATGAAACACAGAAATCGCATCGGAACTAAATACAAATGCACAATGCCGCATTAAGTACAAGAATAGAGACTCTTCTTACAGTCGGTGTTTGAGCATTCCCTGTGAGACCAGTATTAGTTTTCGATACACCACTGCAGGTTCAATCTATTCCTTGGACCTTCACATTGACGATGAAACACAGAAATCGCATCGGAATTAAATACAAAAGCCCCAATGCCGCCTTAAGTACAAATATAGAGACTCTTCTTACAGTCGGTGCTTTGGGCATTCCCTGTGAGACCAGTATTAGTTTCCAATACATTAGTGCAGTTTCAGTGTATTCCTTGGACCATCGCATTGACGATGAAACACAGAAATCGCATCGGAATTAAATACAAAAGGCACAATGCCGCCATAAGTACAAGAATTGAGACCCTTCTTACAGTCGGGGCTTTGAGCATTCCCTGTGAGACCAGTATTAGTTTCCGATACACCACTGCAATTTCTGTGTATTCCTTGGACCTTCACATTGAGGATGAAGCACATAAATCGCATCGGAATGAAATACAAAAGGAACAATGCCGCCTTAAGTACAAGAATAGAGACTCTTCTTACTGTCGGTGCTTCGAGCATTCCCTGTGAGACCAGTATTAGCTTCCGATACACCACTGCAGGTTCAATGTATTCATTGGACATACACATTGACGATGAAACACTGAAATTACATCGGAATTAAATACAAAAGGCACAATGCTGCCTTAAGTGCAAGAAGAGTGAGACTTCTTAGAGTCTGTGCTTTGAGCATTCCCTGTGAGACCAGTATTAGCTTCCGATACACCACTGCAGGTTCAATGTATTCATTGGACATACACATTGACGATGAAACACTGAAATTACATCGGAATTAAATACAAAAGGCACAATGCTGCCTTAAGTGCAAGAAGAGTGAGACTTCTTAGAGTCTGTGCTTTGATCCTTTCCTGTGAGACCTGTATTAGTTTCCGATACACCACTGTAGGTTCAATGTGTTCCTTGCACCTTCACATTGACGAAGGAACACAGAAATCGCATCGGAATTAAATACAAAAGGCACAATGCCGCCTTAAGTACAAGAATAGAGACTCTTCTTACAGTCGGTGCTTTGAGCATTCCCTGTGAGACCAGTATTAGTTTCCGATACACCGCAGGAGGCTCAATGAATTCCTTGGACATTCACATTGACGATGAAACACTGAAATTACATCGGAATTAAATACAAAAGGCACAATGCCGCCTTAAGTACAAGAATAGAGACTCTTCTTACAGTCGGTGCTTTGAGCATTCCCTGTGAGACCAGTATTAGTTTCCGGTACAGCACTGCAGGTTCAATGTATTCCTTGGACCTTCAAATTGACCATGAAACACAGAAATGGCATCGGAATTAAATACAAAAGCCACAATGCCGCCTGAAGTACAAGAATAGAGATTTTTCCTACAGTCGGTGCTTTGAGCATTCCCTGTGAGACAAGTATTAGTTTCCGATACACCACTGCAGGTTCAATGTATTCCTCGGACATACACATTGACGATGAAACACTGAAATCACATCGGAATTAAATACAAAATCCACAATGCCGCCATAAGTGCAAGAAGAGTGAGACTTCTTAGAGTCTGTGATTTGATCCTTTCCTGTGCGACCTGTATTAGTTTTCGATACGCCACTCCAAGTTCAATGTATTCCTTGGACCTTCAAATTGACGATGATTCACAGATATCGCATCGGAATTAAATACAAAAGGCACAATGCCGCCTTAAGTACAAGAATAGAGACTCCTCTTACAGTCGGTGCCTTGAGCATTCCCTGTGAGACCAGTATTAGTTTCCGATACACCACTGCAGGTTCAATGTATTTCTTGGACCTTCACATTGACGATGAAACACAGAAATCGCATCGGAATCAAATACAAAAGGCACAATGCCGCCTTAAGTACAAGAATAGAGACTCTT
Source organism: Schistocerca serialis cubense (assembly GCF_023864345.2). NCBI lineage: Eukaryota > Metazoa > Arthropoda > Insecta > Orthoptera > Acrididae > Schistocerca > Schistocerca serialis. Next base: position 1,068,199,284 of record NC_064640.1, read on the forward strand.
CTTACAGTCGGTGCTTTGAGCATTCCCTGTGAGACCAGTATTAGTTTCCGCTACAGCTCTGCAGGTTCAGTTTATTCCTTGGACCTTCACAGTGACGATGAAACACAGAAATCGCATCGGAATTATATACAAAAGGCACAATGCCGCCTTAAGTACAAGAATAGAGACTCTTCTTACAGTCGGTGCTTTGAGCATTCCCTGTGAGACCAGTATTAGTTTCCGATACACCACTGCAGGTTCAATGTATTCCTTGGCCCTTCACATTGACGATGAAACACAGAAATCGCATCGGAATTAAATACAAAATGCACAATGCCGCCTTAAGTACAAGAATAGAGACTCTTCTTACAGTCGGTGCTTTGAGCATTCCCTGTGAGACCAGTATTACTTTCCGATACACCACTGCCGTTTCAATGTATTCCTTGGACCTTCAAATTGACGATGATACACATTAATCGCATCTGAATCAAATACAAAAGGCACAATGCCGCCTTAAGTACAAGATTAGAGACTCTTCTTACAGTCGGTGCTTTGAGCATTCCCTGTGAGACCCGTATTAGTTTCCGCTACACCTCTGCAGGTTCAATGTATTCCTTGGACCATCACATTGACGATGAAACACAGAAATGGCATCGGAATTAAATACAAAAGGCACAATGCTGCCTTAAGTACAAGAATAGGGACTCCTCTTACAGTCGGTGCTTTGAGCATTCCCTGTGAGACCAGTATTAGTTTCCGATACAGCACTGCAGGTTCAATGTATTCCTTGGACCTTCACATTGACGATGAAACACAGAAATCGCATCGGAATTAAATACAAAATGCACAATGCCTCCTTAAGTACAAGAATAGAGACTCTTCTTACAGTCGGTGCTTTGAGCATTCCCTGTGAGACCAGTATTAGTTTCCGATACACCACTGGAGGTTCAATGTATTCCTTGGACCATCAAAATGACAATGATACACAGAAATCGCATCGGAATCAAATGCAAAAGGCACAATGCCGCCTTAAGTACAAGAATAGAGACTCTTCTTACAGTCGGTGCTTTGAGCATTCCCTGTGAGACCAGTATTAGTTTCCGCTACACCTCTGCAGGTTCAATGTATTCCTTGGACCTTCACATTGACGATGAAACGCACAAATCGCATTGGAATTAAATACAAATGGCACAATGCCGCCTTTAGTACAAGAATAGAGACTCTTCTTACAGTCGGTGCTTTGAGCATTCCCTGTGAGACCAGTATTAGATTCCGATACGCCACTGCAGGTTCAATGTATTCCTCGGACCTTCAAATTGAGGATGATACACAGAAATCGGATCGGAATTAAATACAAAAGGCACAATGCCGCCTTAAGTACAAGAATAGAGACTCTTCTTACATTCGGTGCTTTGAGCATTCCCTGTGAGACCAGTATTAGTTTCCGATACACCACTACAGGTCCAATGTTTCCTTGGACCTTCACATTGACGATGAAACACAGAAATCGCATCGGAATTAAATACAAAAGGCACAATGCCGCCTTAAGTACAAGACTAGAGACACTTCTTACAGTCGGTGCTTTGAGCATTCCCTGTGAGACCAGTATTAGTTTCCGCTACACCTCTGCAGGTTCCGTTTATTCCTTGGACCTTCACATTGACGATGAAACACAGAAATGGCATCGGAATTAAATACAAACGGCACAATGCAGCCTTAAGTACAAGACTAGAGACTCTTCTTACAGTCTGTGCTTTGAGCATTCCCTGTGAGTCCAGTATTAGTTTCCGCTACACCTCTGCAGGTTAAGTATATTCCTTGGACATTCACTTTGGCGATGAAACACAGAAATGGCATCGGAATTAAATACAAAAGGCACAATGCCGCCTTAAGTACAAGAATAGAGAGTCTTCTTACAGTCGGTGCTTTGAGCATTCCCTGTGAGACCAGTATTAGTTTCCGCTACACCTCTGCAGGTTCAGTGTATTCCTTGGACCTTCACATTGACAATGAAACACAGAAATGGCATCGGAATTAAAAAGAAAAGGCACAATGCCGGCTTAAGTACAAGAATAGGGACTCTTCTTACAGTCGGTGCTTTGAGCTATCCCTGTGAGTCCAGTATTAGTTTCCGCTACACCTCTGCAGTTTCAGTTTATTCCTTGGACATTCACTTTGGCGATGAGACACAGAAATGGCATCGGAATTAAATACAAAAGGCACAATGCCGCCTTAAGTACAAGAAGAGAGACTCTTCTTACAGTCGGTGCTTTCAGCATTCCCTGTGAGACCGGTATTAGTTTCCGATACGCCACTGCAGGTTCAATCTATTCCTTGGACATACACATTGACGATGAAACAATGAAATTACATCGGAATAAAATCCAAATGGAGCAATGCCGCCTTAATTACAAGAATAGAGACTCTTCTTACCGTCGGTGCTTTGAGCATTCCCTGTGAGACCAGTATTAGTTTCTGATACACTGCTGGAGGTTCAATAAAATCCTAGGACATTCACATTGACGATGAAACACTGAAATTACATCGGAATTAAATACAAAAGGCACAATGCCGCCTTAAGTACAAGAATAGAGATTCTTCTTACAGTCGGTGCTTTGAGCATTCCCTGTGAGACCAGTATTAGTTTCCGCTACACCTCTGCAGGTTCCGTTTATTCCTAGGACCTTCACATTGACGATGAAACACAGAAATGGCATGGGAATTAAATACAGAAGGCACAATGCCGCCTTAATTGCAAGAATAGAGACTCTTCTTACAGTCGGTGATTTGAGCATTGTCTGTGAGACCAGTATTAGTTTCCGATACACCACTGCAGGTTCAATGTATTCCTTGGACCTTCACATTGACGATGAAACACAGAAATGGCATGGGAATTAAATACAAAAGGCACAATGCCGCCTTAATTGCAAGAATAGAGACTCTTCTTACAGTCGGTGCTTTGAGCATTCCCTGTGAGACCAGTATTAAATTCCGATACACCACTGCTGGTTCAATGTATTCCTTGGACCTTCACATTGACGATGAAACACAGAAATCGCATCGGAATCAAATACAAAAGGCACAATACCGCCTTAAGTACAAGAATAGAGACTCTTCTTACAGTCGGTGCTTTGAGCATTCCCTGTGAGACCAGTATTAGGTTCCGATACACCACTGCAGGTTCAATGTATTCGTTGGACCTTCAAATTGACTATGACACACAGAAATCGGATCGGAATTAAATACAATAGGCACAATGCCGCCTTAAGTACAAGAATAGAGACTCTTCTTACAGTCGGTGCTTTAAGCATTCCCTGTGAGACCAGTATTAGCTTCCGATACACCACTACAGGTCCAATGTATTCCTTGGACCTTCACATTGACGATGAAACACAGAAATCGCATCGGAATTAAATACAAAAGCCACAATGCCGCCTTAAGTACAAGAATAGAGACTCTTCTTACAGTCGGTGCTTTGAGCAATCCCTGTGAGTCCAGTATTAGTTTCCGCTACACCTCTGCAGTTTCAGTTTATTCCTTGGACATTCACATTGACGATGAATCACAGAAATGGCATCGGAATTAAAAACAAAAGGCACAATGCCGCCTTAAGTACAAGAATAGAGACTCTTCTTACAGTCGGTGCTTTCAGCATTCCCTGTGAGACCGGTATTAGTTTATGATACACCACTGCAGGTTCAATCTATTCCTTGGACATACACATTGACGATGAAACAATGAAATTACATCGGAATAAAATCCAAATGGAGCAATGCCGCCTTAATTACAAGAATAGAGACTCTTCTTACCGTCGGTGCTTTGAGCATTCCCTGTGAGACCAGTATTAGTTTCTGATACACTACTGGAGGTTCAATAAAATCCTAGGACATTCACATTGACGATGAAACACTGAACTTACATCGGAATTAAATACAAAAGGCACAATGCCGCCTTAAGTACAAGAATAGAGATTCTTCTTACAGTCGGTGCTTTGAGCATTCCCTGTGAGACCAGTATTAGTTTCCGCTACACCTCTGCAGGTTCCGTTTATTCCTAGGACCTTCACATTGACGATGAAACACAGAAATGGCATGGGAATTAAATACAGAAGGCACAATGCCGCCTTAATTGCAAGAATAGAGACTCTTCTTACAGTCGGTGCTTTGAGCATTCTCTGTGAGACCAGTATTAGTTTCCGATACACCACTGCAGGTTCAATGTATTCCTTGGACCTTCACATTGACGATGAAACACAGAAATGGCATGGGAATTAAATACAAAAGGCACAATGCCGCCTTAATTGCAAGAATAGAGACTCTTCTTACAGTCGGTGCTTTGAGCATTCCCTGTGAGACCAGTATTAGTTTCCGATACACCACTGCTGGTTCAATGTATTCCTTGGACCTTCACATTGGCGATGAAACACAGAAATCGCATCGGAATCAAATACAAAAGGCACAATGCCGCCTTAAGTACAAGAATAGAGACTCTTCTTACAGTCGGTGCTTTGAGCATTCCCTGTGAGACCAGTATTAGTTTCCGATACACCACTGCAGGTTCAATGTATTCGTTGGACCTTCAAATTGACTATGACACACAGAAATCGGATCGGAATTAAATACAAAAGGCACAATGCCGCCTTAAGTACAAGAATAGAGAGTCTTCTTACAGTCGGTGCTTTGAGCATTCCCTGTGAGACCAGTATTAGTTTCCGCTACACCTCTGCAGGTTCAGTGTATTGCTTGGACCTTCACATTGACAATGAAACACAGAAATGGCATCGGAATTAAAAAGAAAAGGCACAATGCCGGCTTAAGTACAAGAATAGAGACTCTTCTTACAGTCGGTGCTTTGAAAAATCCCTGTGAGTCCAGTATTAGTTTCCGCTACACCTCTGCAGTTTCAGTTTATTCCTTGGACATTCACATTGACGATGAATCACAGAAATGGCATCGGAATTAAAAACAAAAGGCACAATGCCGCCTTAAGTACAAGAATAGAGACTCTTCTTACAGTCGGTGCTTTCAGCATTCCCTGTGAGACCGGTATTAGTTTCCGATACACCACCGCAGGTTCAATCTATTCCTTGGACATACACATTGACGATGAAACAATGAAATTACATCGGAATAAAATCCAAATGGAGCAATGCCGCCTTAATTACAAGAATAGAGACTCTTCTTACCGTCGGTGCTTTGAGCATTCCCTGTGAGACCAGTATTAGTTTCTGATACACTACTGGAGGTTCAATAAAATCCTAGGACATTCACATTGACGATGAAACACTGAAATTACATCGGAATTAAATACAAAAGGCACAATGTTGCCTTAAGTACAAGAATAGAGATTCTTCTTACAGTCGGTGCTTTGAGCATTCCCTGTGAGACCAGTATTAGTTTCCGCTACACCTCTGCAGGTTCCGTTTATTCCTAGGACCTTCACATTGACGATGAAACACAGAAATGGCATGGGAATTAAATACAGAAGGCACAATGCCGCCTTAATTGCAAGAATAGAGACTCTTCTTACAGTCGGTGCTTTGAGCATTCTCTGTGAGACCAGTATTAGTTTCCGATACACCACTGCAGGTTCAATGTATTCCTTGGACCTTCACATTGACGATGAAACACAGAAATGGCATGGGAATTAAATACAAAAGGCACAATGCCGCCTTAATTGCAAGAATAGAGACTCTTCTTACAGTCGGTGCTTTGAGCATTCCCTGTGAGACCAGTATTAGTTTCCGATACACCACTGCTTGTTCAATGTATTCCTTGGACCTTCACATTGACGATGAAACACAGAAATCGCATCGGAATCAAATACAAAAGGCACAATGCCGCCTTAAGTACAAGAATAGAGACTCTTCTTACAGTCGGTGCTTTGAGCATTCCCTGTGAGACCAGTATTAGTTTCCGATACACCACTGCAGGTTCAATGTATTCGTTGGACCTTCAAATTGACTATGACACACAGAAATCGGATCGGAATTAAATACAAATGGCACAATGCCGCCTTAAGTACAAGAATAGAGAGTCTTCTTACAGTCGGTGCTTTGAGCATTCCCTGTGAGACCAGTATTAGTTTCCGCTACACCTCTGCAGGTTCAGTGTATTCCTTGGACCTTCACATTGACAATGAAACACAGAAATGGCATCGGAATTAAAACGAAAAGGCACAATGCCGGCTTAAGTACAAGAATAGAGACTCTTCTTACAGTCGGTGCTTTGAGCAATCCCTGTGAGTCCAGTATTAGTTTCCGCTACACCTCTGCAGTTTCAGTTTATTCCTTGGACATTCACATTGACGATGAATCACAGAAATGGCATCGGAATTAAAAACAAAAGGCACAATGCCGCCTTAAGTACAAGAATAGAGACTCTTCTTACAGTCGGTGCTTTGAGCATTCCCTGTGAGACCGGTATTAGTTTCCGATACACCACTGCAGGTTCAATCTATTCCTTGGACATACACATTGACGATGAAACAATGAAATTACATCGGAATAAAATCCAAATGGAGCAATGCCGCCTTAATTACAAGAATAGAGACTCTTCTTACCGTCGGTGCTTTGAGCATTCCCTGTGAGACCAGTATTAGTTTCTGATACACTACTGGAGGTTCAATAAAATCCTAGGACATTCACATTGACGATGAAACACTGAAATTACATCAGAATTAATTACAAAAGGCACAATGCCGCCTTAAGTACAAGAATAGAGATTCTTCTTACAGTCGGTGCTTTGAGCATTCCCTGTGAGACCAGTATTAGTTTCCGCTACACCTCTGCAGGTTCAGTGTATTCCTTGGACCTTCACATTGACAATGAAACACAGAAATGGCATCGGAATTAAAAAGAAAAGGCACAATGCCGGCTTAAGTACAAGAATAGAGACTCTTCTTACAGTCGGTGCTTTGAGCAATCCCTGTGAGTCCAGTATTAGTTTCCGCTACACCTCTGCAGTTTCAGTTTATTCCTTGGACATTCACATTGACGATGAATCACAGAAATGGCATCGGAATTAAAAACAAAAGGCACAATGCCGCCTTAAGTACAAGAATAGAGACTCTTCTTACAGTCGGTGCTTTCAGCATTCCCTGTGAGACCGGTATTAGTTTCCGATACACCACTGCAGGTTCAATCTATTCCTTGGACATACACATTGACGATGAAACAATGAAATTACATCGGAATAAAATCCAAAAGGAGCAATGCCGCCTTAATTACAAGAATAGAGACTCTTCTTACCGTCGGTGCTTTGAGCATTCCCTGTGAGACCAGTATTAGTTTCTGATACACTACTGGAGGTTCAATAAAATCCTAGGACATTCACATTGACGATGAAACACTGAAATTACATCGGAATTAAATACAAAAGGCACAATGTTGCCTTAAGTACAAGAATAGAGATTCTTCTTACAGTCGGTGCTTTGAGCATTCCCTGTGAGACCAGTATTAGTTTCCGCTACACCTCTGCAGGTTCCGTTTATTCCTAGGACCTTCACATTGACGATGAAACACAGAAATGGCATGGGAATTAAATACAGATGGCACAATGCCGCCTTAATTGCAAGAATAGAGACTCTTCTTACAGTCGGTGCTTTGACCATTCTCTGTGAGACCAGTATTAGTTTCCGATACACCACTGCAGGTTCAATGTATTCCTTGGACCTTCACATTGACGATGAAACACAGAAATGGCATGGGAATTAAATACAAAAGGCACAATGCCGCCTTAATTGCAAGAATAGAGACCTTTCTTACAGTCGGTGCTTTGAGCATTCCCTGTGAGACCTGTATTAGTTTCCGATACACCACTGCTGGTTCAATATATTCCTTGGACCTTCACATTGACGATGAAACACAGAAATCGCATCGGAATCAAATACAAAAGGCACAATGCCGCCTTAAGTACAAGAATAGAGACTCTTCTTACAGTCGGTGCTTTGAGCATTCCCTGTGAGACCAGTATTAAATTCCGATACACCACTGCAGGTTCAATGTATTCGTTGGACCTTCATATTGACTATGACACACAGAAATCGGATCGGAATTAAATACAAAAGGCACAATGCCGCCTTAAGTACAAGAATAGAGACTCTTCTTACCGTCGGTGGTTTGAGCATTCCCTGTGAGACCAGTATTAGTTTCTGATACACTACTGGAGGTTCAATGAAATCCTAGGACATTCACATTGTCGATGAAACACTGAAATTACATCGGAATTAAATACAAAAGGCACAATGCCGCCTTAAGTACAAGAATAGAGATTCTTCTTACAGTCGGTGCTTTGAGCATTCCCTGTGAGACCAGTATTAGTTTCCGCTACACCTCTGCAGGTTCAGTTTATTCCTAGGACCTTCACATTGACGATGAAACACAGAAATGGCATGGGAATTAAATACAAAAGGCACAATGCCGCCTTAATTGCAAGAATAGAGACTCTTCTTACAGTCGGTGCTTTGAAAATTCCCTGTGAGACCAGTATTAGTTTCCGATACACCACTGCAGGTTCAGTGTATTCCTTGGACCTTCACATTGACGATGAAACACAGAAATGGCATGGGAATTAAATACAAAAGGCACAATGCCGCCTTAATTGCAAGAATAGAGACTCTTCTTACAGTCGGTGCTTTGAGCATTCCCTGTGAGACCAGTATTAGTTTCCGATACACCACTGCTGGTTCAATGTATTCCTTGGACCTTCACATTGACGATGAAACACAGAAATCGCATCGGAATCAAATACAAAGGGCACAATGCCGCCTGAAGTACAAGAATAGAGACTCTTCTTACAGTGGGTGCTTTGTGCATTCCCTGCGAGACCAGTATTAGTTTCCGCTTCACCTCTGCAGGTTCAGTTTATTCCTTGGACCTTCACATTGACGATGAAACACAGAAATCGCATCGGAAATAAATACAAAAGGCACAATGCCGCCTTAAGTACAAGAATAGGGACTCTTCTTACAGTCGGTGCTTTGAACATTCCCTGTGAGACCAGTATTAGTTTCCGATACACCACTGCAGGTTCAATGTATTCCTTGGACCTTCAAATTGACGATGACACACAGAAATCGGATCGGAATTAAATACAAAAGGCACAATGCCGCCTTAAGTACAAGAATAGAGACTCTTCTTACAGTCGGTGATTTGTGCATTCCCTGTGAGACCAGTATTAGTTTCCGATATACCACTGCAGGTTCAATGTATTCCTTGGACCTTCACGTTGACAATGAAACACTGAAATCGCATCGGAATTGAATCCAAATCGCACAATGCCGCCTCAAGTACAAGAATACAGACTCTACTTACAGTCGGTGCTTTGAGCATTCCCTGTGAGACCAGTATTAGTTGCCGATACACCACTGCAGGTTCAATGTATTCCTTAGACCTTCACATTGACGATGAAACACAGAAATCGCATCGGAATCAAATACAAAAGGCACAATGCCGCCTTAAGTACAAGAATAGAGACTCTTCTTACAGTCGGTACTTTGAGCATTCCCTGTGAGACCAGTAATAGTATCCGATACACCACTGCAGGTTCAATCTATTCCTTGGACATACACATTGACGATGAAACACTGAAATTACATCGGAATTAAATACAAAATGAGCAATGCCGCCTTAAGTTCAAGAATAGAGGCTCTTCTAACAGTCGGTGCTTTGAGCATTCCCTGTGAGGCCAGTATTAGTTTCCGATACACCACTGGAGGTTCAATGAATTCCTTGGACATTCACATTGACGATGAAACACAGAAACCGCATCGGAATTAAATACAAAAGGCACAATGCCGTCATAGGTCCAAGAATAGAGACTCTTCTTACAGTCGGTGCTTTGAGCATTACCTGTGAGACCAGTATTAGTTTCCGATACACCACTGCAGTTTCAATGTATTCCTTGGACCTTCACATTGACGATGAAACACAGAAATCGCACCGGATTAAATACAAAAGGCACAATGTCGCCTTAAGTACAAGAATAGAGACTCTTCTTACAGTCGGTGTTTTGAGCATTGCCTGTGAGACCAGTATCAGTTTCCGCTACACCTCTGCAGGTTCAGTTTATTCCTTGGACCTTCACATTGACGATGCAACACAGAAATGGCATCGGAATTAAATACAAAAGGCACAATGCCGCCTTAAGTACAAGAATAGAGGCTCTTCTTACAGTCGGTGCTTTGAGCATTTCCTGTGAGACCAGAATTAGTTTCCGCTACATCTCTGCGGGTTCAGTTTATCCCTTGGACCATCACATTGACGATGAAACACAGAATGGCTTCGGAATTAAATGCAAAAGGCACAATGCCGCCTTAAGTACAAGAATAGAGACTCCTCTTACAGTCGGTGCTTTGAGCATTCCCTGTGAGTCCAGTATTAGTTTCCGCAACACCACTGCAGGTTCAGTTTATTCGTTGGACATCCACTTTGACGATTAAATACAGAAATGGCATCGGAATTAAATACAAAAGGCACAATGCCGCCTTAAGTACAAGAATAGAGACTCTTCTTACAGTCGGTGTTTTGAGCATTCCCTGTGAGACCAGTATTAGTTTCCGATACACCACTGCAGGTTCAATGAATTCCTTGGGCCTTCCCATTGACGATGAAACACAGAAATCGCATCGGAATAAAATACAAAAGGCACAATGCCGCCTGAAGTACCAGAATAGAGAGTCTTCTTACAGTCGGTGCTTTGAGCATTCCCTGTGAGACCAGTATTAGTTTCCGCTACACCTCTGCAGGTTCAGTTTATTCCTTGGACCTTCACATTGACGATGAAACACAGAAATGGCATCGGAATTAAATACAAAAGGCACAATGCCGTCTTAAGTACAAGAATAGAGACTCTTCTTACAGTCGGTGCTTTGAGCATTCCCTGTGAGACCGGTATTAGTTTCCGATACACCACTGCAGGTTCAATCTATTCCTTGGACATACACATTGACGATGAAACACTGAAATTACATCGGAATTAAATACAAAAGGCACAATGCCGCCTTTAGTATAAGAATAGAGATTCTTCATACAGTCGGTGCTTTGAGCATTCCCTGTGAGACCAGTATTAGTTTCCGCTACACCTCTGCAGGTTCAGTTCATTCCTTGGACCTTCACATTGATGATGAAACACAGAAATGGCATCGGAATTAGATACAAAAGGCACAATGCCGCCTTAATTACAAGAATAGAGACTCTTCTTACAGTCGGTGCTTTGAGCATTCCCTGTGAGACCAGTATTAGTTTCCGCTACACCTCTGCAGGTTCAATTTATTCCTTGGACCTTCACATTGATGATGAAACACAGAAATGGCATCGGAATTAAATACTAAAGGCACAATGCCGCCTTAAGTACAGGAATAGAGAATCTTCTTACAGTCGGTGCTTTGAGCATTCCCTGTGAGACCAGTATTAGTATCCGCTACACCTCTGCAGGTTCAGTTTATTCCTTGGACCTTCACATTGACGATGAAACACAGAAATCGCATCGGAATTAAATACAAAGGGCACAATGCCGCATTAGGTACAAGAATAGAGACTCTACTTACAGTCGGTGCTTTGAGCATTCCCTGTGAGACCAGTATTAGTTTCCGGTACACCACTGCCGGTTCAATGTATTCCTGGGACCTTCAAATTGACCATGAAACACAGAAATGGCATCGGAATTAAATACAAAAGCCACAATGCCGCCTGAAGTACAAGAATAGAGATTTTTCCTACAGTCGGTGCTTTGAGCATTCCCTGTGAGACCAGTATTAGTTTCCGATACACCACTGCAGGTTCAATGTATTCCTCGGACATACACATTGACGATGAAACACTGAAATCACATCGGAATTAAATACAAAATCCACAATGCCGCCATAAGTGCAAGAAGAGTGAGACTTCTTAGAGTCTGTGATTTGATCCTTTCCTGTGCGACCTGTATTAGTTTTCGATACGCCACTGCAGGTTCAATGTATTCCTTGGACCTTCACTTTGACGATGAAACACAGAAATCGCATCGGAATTATATACAAAAGGCACAATGCCGCCTTAAGTACAAGAATAGAGACTCTTCTTACAGTCGGTGCTTTGAGCATTCCCTGTGAGACCAGTATTAGTTTCCGCTACACCTCTGCAGGTTCAGTGTATTCCTTGGACCTTCACATTGACAATGAAACACAGAAATGGCATCGGAATTAAAAAGAAAAGGCACAATGCCGGCTTAAGTACAAGAATAGAGACTCTTCTTACAGTCGGTGCTTTGAGCAATCCCTGTGAGTCCAGTATTAGTTTCCGCTACACCTCTGCAGTTTCAGTTTATTCCTTGGACATTCACATTGACGATGAATCACAGAAATGGCATCGGAATTAAAAACAAAAGGCACAATGCCGCCTTAAGTACAAGAATAGAGACTCTTCTTACAGTCGGTGCTTTGAGCATTCCCTGTGAGACCGGTATTAGTTTCCGATACACCACTGCAGGTTCAATCTATTCCTTGGACATACACATTGACGATGAAACAATGAAATTACATCGGAATAAAATCCAAATGGAGCAATGCCGCCTTAATTACAAGAATAGAGACTCTTCTTACCGTCGGTGCTTTGAGCATTCCCTGTGAGACCAGTATTAGTTTCTGATACACTACTGGAGGTTCAATAAAATCCTAGGACATTCACATTGACGATGAAACACTGAAATTACATCAGAATTAATTACAAAAGGCACAATGCCGCCTTAAGTACAAGAATAGAGATTCTTCTTACAGTCGGTGCTTTGAGCATTCCCTGTGAGACCAGTATTAGTTTCCGCTACACCTCTGCAGGTTCAGTGTATTCCTTGGACCTTCACATTGACAATGAAACACAGAAATGGCATCGGAATTAAAAAGAAAAGGCACAATGCCGGCTTAAGTACAAGAATAGAGACTCTTCTTACAGTCGGTGCTTTGAGCAATCCCTGTGAGTCCAGTATTAGTTTCCGCTACACCTCTGCAGTTTCAGTTTATTCCTTGGACATTCACATTGACGATGAATCACAGAAATGGCATCGGAATTAAAAACAAAAGGCACAATGCCGCCTTAAGTACAAGAATAGAGACTCTTCTTACAGTCGGTGCTTTCAGCATTCCCTGTGAGACCGGTATTAGTTTCCGATACACCACTGCAGGTTCAATCTATTCCTTGGACATACACATTGACGATGAAACAATGAAATTACATCGGAATAAAATCCAAAAGGAGCAATGCCGCCTTAATTACAAGAATAGAGACTCTTCTTACCGTCGGTGCTTTGAGCATTCCCTGTGAGACCAGTATTAGTTTCTGATACACTACTGGAGGTTCAATAAAATCCTAGGACATTCACATTGACGATGAAACACTGAAATTACATCGGAATTAAATACAAAAGGCACAATGTTGCCTTAAGTACAAGAATAGAGATTCTTCTTACAGTCGGTGCTTTGAGCATTCCCTGTGAGACCAGTATTAGTTTCCGCTACACCTCTGCAGGTTCCGTTTATTCCTAGGACCTTCACATTGACGATGAAACACAGAAATGGCATGGGAATTAAATACAGATGGCACAATGCCGCCTTAATTGCAAGAATAGAGACTCTTCTTACAGTCGGTGCTTTGACCATTCTCTGTGAGACCAGTATTAGTTTCCGATACACCACTGCAGGTTCAATGTATTCCTTGGACCTTCACATTGACGATGAAACACAGAAATGGCATGGGAATTAAATACAAAAGGCACAATGCCGCCTTAATTGCAAGAATAGAGACCTTTCTTACAGTCGGTGCTTTGAGCATTCCCTGTGAGACCTGTATTAGTTTCCGATACACCACTGCTGGTTCAATATATTCCTTGGACCTTCACATTGACGATGAAACACAGAAATCGCATCGGAATCAAATACAAAAGGCACAATGCCGCCTTAAGTACAAGAATAGAGACTCTTCTTACAGTCGGTGCTTTGAGCATTCCCTGTGAGACCAGTATTAAATTCCGATACACCACTGCAGGTTCAATGTATTCGTTGGACCTTCATATTGACTATGACACACAGAAATCGGATCGGAATTAAATACAAAAGGCACAATGCCGCCTTAAGTACAAGAATAGAGACTCTTCTTACCGTCGGTGGTTTGAGCATTCCCTGTGAGACCAGTATTAGTTTCTGATACACTACTGGAGGTTCAATGAAATCCTAGGACATTCACATTGTCGATGAAACACTGAAATTACATCGGAATTAAATACAAAAGGCACAATGCCGCCTTAAGTACAAGAATAGAGATTCTTCTTACAGTCGGTGCTTTGAGCATTCCCTGTGAGACCAGTATTAGTTTCCGCTACACCTCTGCAGGTTCAGTTTATTCCTAGGACCTTCACATTGACGATGAAACACAGAAATGGCATGGGAATTAAATACAAAAGGCACAATGCCGCCTTAATTGCAAGAATAGAGACTCTTCTTACAGTCGGTGCTTTGAAAATTCCCTGTGAGACCAGTATTAGTTTCCGATACACCACTGCAGGTTCAGTGTATTCCTTGGACCTTCACATTGACGATGAAACACAGAAATGGCATGGGAATTAAATACAAAAGGCACAATGCCGCCTTAATTGCAAGAATAGAGACTCTTCTTACAGTCGGTGCTTTGAGCATTCCCTGTGAGACCAGTATTAGTTTCCGATACACCACTGCTGGTTCAATGTATTCCTTGGACCTTCACATTGACGATGAAACACAGAAATCGCATCGGAATCAAATACAAAGGGCACAATGCCGCCTGAAGTACAAGAATAGAGACTCTTCTTACAGTGGGTGCTTTGTGCATTCCCTGCGAGACCAGTATTAGTTTCCGCTTCACCTCTGCAGGTTCAGTTTATTCCTTGGACCTTCACATTGACGATGAAACACAGAAATCGCATCGGAAATAAATACAAAAGGCACAATGCCGCCTTAAGTACAAGAATAGGGACTCTTCTTACAGTCGGTGCTTTGAACATTCCCTGTGAGACCAGTATTAGTTTCCGATACACCACTGCAGGTTCAATGTATTCCTTGGACCTTCAAATTGACGATGACACACAGAAATCGGATCGGAATTAAATACAAAAGGCACAATGCCGCCTTAAGTACAAGAATAGAGACTCTTCTTACAGTCGGTGATTTGTGCATTCCCTGTGAGACCAGTATTAGTTTCCGATATACCACTGCAGGTTCAATGTATTCCTTGGACCTTCACGTTGACAATGAAACACTGAAATCGCATCGGAATTGAATCCAAATCGCACAATGCCGCCTCAAGTACAAGAATACAGACTCTACTTACAGTCGGTGCTTTGAGCATTCCCTGTGAGACCAGTATTAGTTGCCGATACACCACTGCAGGTTCAATGTATTCCTTAGACCTTCACATTGACGATGAAACACAGAAATCGCATCGGAATCAAATACAAAAGGCACAATGCCGCCTTAAGTACAAGAATAGAGACTCTTCTTACAGTCGGTACTTTGAGCATTCCCTGTGAGACCAGTAATAGTATCCGATACACCACTGCAGGTTCAATCTATTCCTTGGACATACACATTGACGATGAAACACTGAAATTACATCGGAATTAAATACAAAATGAGCAATGCCGCCTTAAGTTCAAGAATAGAGGCTCTTCTAACAGTCGGTGCTTTGAGCATTCCCTGTGAGGCCAGTATTAGTTTCCGATACACCACTGGAGGTTCAATGAATTCCTTGGACATTCACATTGACGATGAAACACAGAAACCGCATCGGAATTAAATACAAAAGGCACAATGCCGTCATAGGTCCAAGAATAGAGACTCTTCTTACAGTCGGTGCTTTGAGCATTACCTGTGAGACCAGTATTAGTTTCCGATACACCACTGCAGTTTCAATGTATTCCTTGGACCTTCACATTGACGATGAAACACAGAAATCGCACCGGATTAAATACAAAAGGCACAATGTCGCCTTAAGTACAAGAATAGAGACTCTTCTTACAGTCGGTGTTTTGAGCATTGCCTGTGAGACCAGTATCAGTTTCCGCTACACCTCTGCAGGTTCAGTTTATTCCTTGGACCTTCACATTGACGATGCAACACAGAAATGGCATCGGAATTAAATACAAAAGGCACAATGCCGCCTTAAGTACAAGAATAGAGGCTCTTCTTACAGTCGGTGCTTTGAGCATTTCCTGTGAGACCAGAATTAGTTTCCGCTACATCTCTGCGGGTTCAGTTTATCCCTTGGACCATCACATTGACGATGAAACACAGAATGGCTTCGGAATTAAATGCAAAAGGCACAATGCCGCCTTAAGTACAAGAATAGAGACTCCTCTTACAGTCGGTGCTTTGAGCATTCCCTGTGAGTCCAGTATTAGTTTCCGCAACACCACTGCAGGTTCAGTTTATTCGTTGGACATCCACTTTGACGATTAAATACAGAAATGGCATCGGAATTAAATACAAAAGGCACAATGCCGCCTTAAGTACAAGAATAGAGACTCTTCTTACAGTCGGTGTTTTGAGCATTCCCTGTGAGACCAGTATTAGTTTCCGATACACCACTGCAGGTTCAATGAATTCCTTGGGCCTTCCCATTGACGATGAAACACAGAAATCGCATCGGAATAAAATACAAAAGGCACAATGCCGCCTGAAGTACCAGAATAGAGAGTCTTCTTACAGTCGGTGCTTTGAGCATTCCCTGTGAGACCAGTATTAGTTTCCGCTACACCTCTGCAGGTTCAGTTTATTCCTTGGACCTTCACATTGACGATGAAACACAGAAATGGCATCGGAATTAAATACAAAAGGCACAATGCCGTCTTAAGTACAAGAATAGAGACTCTTCTTACAGTCGGTGCTTTGAGCATTCCCTGTGAGACCGGTATTAGTTTCCGATACACCACTGCAGGTTCAATCTATTCCTTGGACATACACATTGACGATGAAACACTGAAATTACATCGGAATTAAATACAAAAGGCACAATGCCGCCTTTAGTATAAGAATAGAGATTCTTCATACAGTCGGTGCTTTGAGCATTCCCTGTGAGACCAGTATTAGTTTCCGCTACACCTCTGCAGGTTCAGTTCATTCCTTGGACCTTCACATTGATGATGAAACACAGAAATGGCATCGGAATTAGATACAAAAGGCACAATGCCGCCTTAATTACAAGAATAGAGACTCTTCTTACAGTCGGTGCTTTGAGCATTCCCTGTGAGACCAGTATTAGTTTCCGCTACACCTCTGCAGGTTCAATTTATTCCTTGGACCTTCACATTGATGATGAAACACAGAAATGGCATCGGAATTAAATACTAAAGGCACAATGCCGCCTTAAGTACAGGAATAGAGAATCTTCTTACAGTCGGTGCTTTGAGCATTCCCTGTGAGACCAGTATTAGTATCCGCTACACCTCTGCAGGTTCAGTTTATTCCTTGGACCTTCACATTGACGATGAAACACAGAAATCGCATCGGAATTAAATACAAAGGGCACAATGCCGCATTAGGTACAAGAATAGAGACTCTACTTACAGTCGGTGCTTTGAGCATTCCCTGTGAGACCAGTATTAGTTTCCGGTACACCACTGCCGGTTCAATGTATTCCTGGGACCTTCAAATTGACCATGAAACACAGAAATGGCATCGGAATTAAATACAAAAGCCACAATGCCGCCTGAAGTACAAGAATAGAGATTTTTCCTACAGTCGGTGCTTTGAGCATTCCCTGTGAGACCAGTATTAGTTTCCGATACACCACTGCAGGTTCAATGTATTCCTCGGACATACACATTGACGATGAAACACTGAAATCACATCGGAATTAAATACAAAATCCACAATGCCGCCATAAGTGCAAGAAGAGTGAGACTTCTTAGAGTCTGTGATTTGATCCTTTCCTGTGCGACCTGTATTAGTTTTCGATACGCCACTGCAGGTTCAATGTATTCCTTGGACCTTCACTTTGACGATGAAACACAGAAATCGCATCGGAATTATATACAAAAGGCACAATGCCGCCTTAAGTACAAGAATAGAGACTCTTCTTACAGTCGGTGCTTTGAGCATTCCCTGTGAGACCAGTATTTGTTTCCGATACACAACTGCAGGTTCAATGTATTCCTTGGCCCTTCACATTGACGATGAAACACAGAAATCGCATCGGAATTAAATACAAAATGCACAATGCCGCCTTAAGTACAAGAATAGAGACTCTTCTTACAGTCGGTGCTTTGAGCATTCCCTGTGAGACCAGTATTACTTTCCGATACACCACTGCCGGTTCAATGTATTCCTTGGACCTTCAAATTGACGATGATACACATTAATCGCATCGGAATCAAATACAAAAGGCACAATGCCGCCTTAAGTACAAGATTAGAGACTCTTCTTACAGTCGGTGCTTTGAGCATTCCCTGTGAGACCAGTATTAGTTTCCGCTACACCTCTGCAGGTTCAATGTATTCCTTGGACCTTCACATTGACGATGAAACGCAGAAATCGCATTGGAATTAAATACAAATGGCACAATGCCGCCTTAAGTACAAGAATAGAGACTCTTCTTACAGTCGGTGCTTTGAGCACTCCCTGTGAGATCAGTATTAGTTTCCGCTACAACTCTGCGGGTTCAGTTTATTCCTTGGACCATCACATTGACGATGAAACACAGAAATGGCATCGGAATTATATACAAAAGGCACAATGCTGCCTTAAGTACAAGAATAGGGACTCCTCTTACAGTCGGTGCTTTGAGCATTCCCTGTGAGACCAGTATTAGTTTCCGATACAGCACTGCAGGTTCAATGTATTCCTTGGACCTTCACATTGACGATGAAACACAGAAATCGCATCGGAATTAAATACAAAATGCACAATGCCTCCTTAAGTACAAGAATAGAGACTCTTCTTACAGTAGGTGCTTTGAGCATTCCCTGTGAGACCAGTATTAGTTTCCGATACACCACTGGAGGTTCAATGTAATCCTTGGACCATCAAAATGACGATGATACACAGAAATCGCATCGGAATCAAATACAAAAGGCACAATGCCGCCTTAAGTACAAGAATAGAGACTCTTCTTACAGTCGGTGCTTTGAGCATTCCCTGTGAGACCAGTATTAGTTTCCGCTACACCTCTGCAGGTTCAATGTATTCCTTGGACCTTCACATTGACGATGAAACGCACAAATCGCATTGGAATTAAATACAAATGGCACAATGCCGCCTTTAGTACAAGAATAGAGACTCTTCTTACAGTCGGTGCTTTGAGCATTCCCTGTGAGACCAGTATTAGATTCCGATACGCCACTGCAGGTTCAATGTATTCCTCGGACCTTCAAATTGACGATGATACACAGAAATCGGATCGGAATTAAATACAAAAGGCACAATGCCGCCTTAAGTACAAGAATAGAGACTCTTCTTACATTCGGTGCTTTGAGCATTCCCTGTGAGACCAGTATTAGTTTCCGATACACCACTACAGGTCCAATGTATTCCTTGGACCTTCACATTGACGATGAAAAACAGAAATCGCATCGGAATTAAATACAAAAGGCACAATGCCGCCTTAAGTACAAGACTAGAGACACTTCTTACAGTCGGTGCTTTGAGCATTCCCTGTGAGACCAGTATTAGTTTCCGCTACACCTCTGCAGGTTCCGTTTATTCCTTGGTCCTTCACATTGACGATGAATCACAGAAATGGCATCGGAATTAAATACAAACGGCACAATGCAGCCTTAAGTACAAGACTAGAGACTCTTCTTACAGTCTGTGCTTTGAGCATTCCCTGTGAGTCCAGTATTAGTTTCCGCTACACCTCTGCAGGTTAAGTATATTCCTTGGACATTCACTTTGGCGATGAAACACAGAAATGGCATCGGAATTAAATACAAAAGGCACAATGCCGCCTTAAGTACAAGAATAGAGAGTCTTCTTACAGTCGGTGCTTTGAGCATTCCCTGTGAGACCAGTATTAGTTTCCGCTACACCTCTGCAGGTTCAGTGTATTCCTTGGACCTTCACATTGACAATGAAACACAGAAATGGCATCGGAATTAAAAAGAAAAGGCACAATGCCGGCTTAAGTACAAGAATAGAGACTCTTCTTACAGTCGGTGCTTTGAGCAATCCCTGTGAGTCCAGTATTAGTTTCCGCTACACCTCTGCAGTTTCAGTTTATTCCTTGGACATTCACATTGAAGATGAATCACAGAAATGGCATCGGAATTAAAAACAAAAGGCACAATGCCGCCTTAAGTACAAGAATAGAGACTCTTCTTACAGTCGGTGCTTTCAGCATTCCCTGTGAGACCGGTATTAGTTTCCGATACACCACTGCAGGTTCAATCTATTCCTTGGACATACACATTGACGATGAAACAATGAAATTACATCGGAATAAAATCCAAATGGAGCAATGCCGCCTTAATTACAAGAATAGAGACTCTTCTTACCGTCGGTGCTTTGAGCATTCCCTGTGAGACCAGTATTAGTTTCTGATACACTACTGGAGGTTCAATAAAATCCTAGGACATTCACATTGACGATGAAACACTGAAATTACATCGGAATTAAATACAAAAGGCACAATGCCGCCTTAAGTACAAGAATAGAGATTCTTCTTACGGTCGGTGCTTTGAGCATTCCCTGTGAGACCAGTATTAGTTTCCGCTACACCTCTGCAGGTTCCGTTTATTCCTAGGACCTTCACATTGACGATGAAACACAGAAATGGCATGGGAATTAAATACAGAAGGCACAATGCCGCCTTAATTGCAAGAATAGAGACTCTTCTTACAGTCGGTGCTTTGAGCATTCTCTGTGAGACCAGTATTAGTTTCCGATACACCACTGCAGGTTCAATGTATTCCTTGGACCTTCACATTGACGATGAAACACAGAAATGGCATGGGAATTAAATACAAAAGGCACAATGCCGCCTTAATTGCAAGAATAGAGACTCTTCTTACAGTCGGTGCTTTGAGCATTCCCTGTGAGACCAGTATTAGTTTCCGATACACCACTGCTTGTTCAATGTATTCCTTGGACCTTCACATTGACGATGAAACACAGAAATCGCATCGGAATCAAATACAAAAGGTACAATGCCGCCTTAAGTACAAGAATAGAGACTCTTCTTACAGTGGGTGCTTTGTGCATTCAATGCCAGACCAGTATTAGTTTCCGCTTCACCTCTGCAGGTTCAGTTTATTCCTTGGACCTTCACATTGACGATGAAACACAGAAATCGCATCGGAATTAAATACAAAAGGCACAATGCCGCCTTAAGTACAAGAATAGAGACTCTTCTTACAGTCGGTGCTTTGAGCATTCCCTGTGAGACCAGTATTAGTTTCCGATACACCACTGCAGGTTCAATGTATTCGTTGGACCTTCAAATTGACTATGACACACAGAAATCGGATCGGAATCAAATACAAAAGGCACAATGCCGCCTTAAGTACAAGAATAGAGACTCTTCTTACAGTCGGTGCTTTGAGCAATCCCTGTGAGTCCAGTATTAGTTTCCGCTACACCTCTGCAGTTTCAGTTTATTCCTTGGACATTCACATTGACGATGAATCACAGAAATGGCATCGGAATTAAAAACAAAAGGCACAATGCCGCCTTAAGTACAAGAATAGAGACTCTTCTTACAGTCGGTGCTTTCAGCATTCCCTGTGAGACCGGTATTAGTTTCCGATACACCACTGCAGGTTCAATCTATTCCTTGGACATACACATTGACGATGAAACAATGAAATTACATCGGAATAAAATCCAAATGGAGCAATGCCGCCTTAATTATAAGAATAGAGACTCTTCTTACCGTCGGTGCTTTGAGCATTCCCTGTGAGACCAGTATTAGTTTCTGATACACTACTGGAGGTTCAATAAAATCCTAGGACATTCACATTGACGATGAAACACTGAAATTACATCGGAATTAAATACAAAAGGCACAATGCCGCCTTAAGTACAAGAATAGAGATTCTTCTTACAGTCGGTGCTTTGAGCATTTCCTGTGAGACCAGTATTAGTTTGCGATACACCTCTGCAGGTTCAGTTTATTCCTTGGACCTTCACATTGACGATGAAACACAAAAATGGCATGGGAATTAAATACAGAAGGCACAATGCCGCCTTAATTGCAAGAATAGAGACTCTTCTTACAGTCGGTGCTTTGAGCATTCTCTGTTAGACCAGTATTAGTTTCCGATACACCACTGCAGGTTCAATGTATTCCTTGGACCTTCACATTGACGATGAAACACAGAAATGGCATGGGAATTAAATACAAAAGGCACAATGCCGCCTTAATTGCAAGAATAGAGACTCTTCTTACAGTCGGTGCTTTGAGCATTCCCTGTGAGACCAGTATTAGTTTCCGATACACCACTGCTGGTTCAATGTATTCCTTGGACCTTCACATTGACGATGAAACACAGAAATCGCATCGGAATCAAATACAAAAGGTACAATGCCGCCTTAAGTACAAGAATAGAGACTCTTCTTACAGTGGGTGCTTTGTGCATTCCCTGCGAGACCAGTATTAGTTTCCGCTTCACCTCTGCAGGTTCAGTTTATTCCTTGGACCTTCACATTGACGATGAAACACAGAAATCGCATCGGAATTAAATACAAAAGGTACAATGCCGCCTTAAGTACAAGAATAGAGACTCTTCTTACAGTCGGTGCTTTGAGCATTCCCTGTGAGACCAGTATTAGTTTCCGATACACCACTGCAGGTTCAAAGTATTCGTTGGACCTTCAAATTGACTATGACACACAGAAATCGGATCGGAATTAAATACAAAAGGCACAATGCCGCCTTAAGTACAAGAATAGAGACTCTTCTTACAGTCGGTGCTTTAAGCATTCCCTGTGAGACCAGTATTAGCTTCCGATACACCACTACAGGTCCAATGTATTCCTTGGACCTTCACATTGACGATGAAACACAGAAATCGCATCGGAATTAAATACAAAAGCCACAATGCCGCCTTAAGTACAAGAATAGAGACTCTTCTTACAGTCGGTGCTTTGAGCAATCCCTGTGAGTCCAGTATTAGTTTCCGCTACACCTCTGCAGGTTCAGTTTATTCCTTGGACATTCACATTGACGATGAATCACAGCAATGGCATCGGAATTAAATACAAAAGGCACAATGCCGCCTTAAGTACAAGAATAGAGACTCTTCTTACAGTCGGTGCTTTCAGCATTCCCTGTGAGACCGGTATTAGTTTCCGATACACCACTGCAGGTTCAATCTATTCCTTGGACATACACATTGACGATGAAACACTGAAATTACATCGGAATAAAATCCAAAAGGAGCAATGCCGCCTTAAGTACAAGAATAGAGACTCTTCTTACCGTCGGTGGTTTGAGCATTCCCTGTGAGACCAGTATTAGTTTCTGATACACTACTGGAGGTTCAATGAAATCCTAGGACATTCACATTGACGATGAAACACTGAAATTACATCGGAATTAAATACAAAAGGCACAATGCCGCCTTAAGTACAAGAATGGAGATTCTTCTTACAGTCGGTGCTTTGAGCATTCCCTGTGAGACCAGTATAAGTTTCCGGTACACCACTGCCGGTTCAATGTATTCCTTGGACCTTCAAATTGACCATGAAACACAGAAATGGCATCGGAATTAAATACAAAAGCCACAATGCCGCCTGAAGTACAAGAATAGAGATTTTTCCTACAGTCGGTGCTTTGAGCATTCCCTGTGAGACCAGTATTAGTTTCCGATACACCACTGCAGGTTCAATGTATTCCTCGGACATACACATTGACGATGAAACACTGAAATCACATCGGAATTAAATACAAAATCCACAATGCCGCCATAAGTGCAAGAAGAGTGAGACTTCTTAGAGTCTGTGATTTGATCCTTTCCTGTGCGACCTGTATTAGTTTTCGATACGCCACTGCAGGTTCAATGTATTCCTTGGACCTTCAAATTGACGATGATACACAGATATCGCATCGGAATTAAATACAAAAGGCACAATGCCGCCTTAAGTACAAGAATAGAGACTCTTCTTACAGTCGGTGCCTTGAGCATTCCCTGTGAGACCAGTATTAGTTTCCGATACACCACTGCAGGTTCAATGTATTTCTTGGACCTTCACATTCACGATGAAACACAGAAATCGCATCGGAATCAAATACAAAAGACACAATGCCGCCTTAAGTACAAGAATAGAGACTCTTCTTACAGTCGGTGCTTTGAGCATTCCCTGTGAGACCAGTATTAGTTTCCGCTACAGCTCTGCAGGTTCAGTTTATTCCTTGGACCTTCACTGTGACGATGAAACACAGAAATCGCATCGGAATTATATACAAAAGGCACAATGCCGCCTTAAGTACAAGAATAGAGACTCTTCTTACAGTCGGTGCTATGAGCATTCCCTGTGAGACCAGTATTAGTTTCCGATACACCACTGCAGGTTCAATGTATTCCTTGGCCCTTCACATTGACGATGAAACACAGAAATCGCATCGGAATTAAATACAAAATGCACAATGCCGCCTTAAGTACAAGAATAGAGACTCTTCTTACAGTCGGTGCTTTGAGCATTCCCTGTGAGTCCAGTATTACTTTCCGATACACCACTGCCGGTTCAATGTATTCCTTGGACCTTCAAATTGACGATGATACACATTAATCGCATCGGAATCAAATACAAAAGGCACAATGCCGCCTTAAGTACAAGATTAGAGACTCTTCTTACAGTCGGTGCTTTGAGCATTCCCTGTGAGACCAGTATTAGTTTCCGCTACACCTCTGCAGGTTCAATGTATTCCTTGGACCTTCACATTGACGATGAAACGCAGAAATCGCATTGGAATTAAATACAAATGGCACAATGCCGCCTTAAGTACAAGAATAGAGACTCTTCTTACAGTCGGTGCTTTGAGCATTCCCTGTGAGATCAGTATTAGTTTCCGCTACAACTCTGCGGCTTCAGTTTATTCCTTGGACCATCACATTGACGATGAAACACAGAAATGGCATCGGAATTAAATACAAAAGGCACAATGCTGCCTTAAGTACAAGAATAGGGACTCCTCTTACAGTCGGTGCTTTGAGCATTCCCTGTGAGACCAGTATTAGTTTCCGATACAGCACTGCAGGTTCAATGTATTCCTTGGACCTTCACATTGACGATGAAACACAGAAATCGCATCGGAATTAAATACAAAATGCACAATGCCTCCTTAAGTACAAGAATAGAGACTCTTCTTACAGTCGGTGCTTTGAGCATTCCCTGTGAGACCAGTATTACTTTCCGATACACCACTGCCGGTTCAATGTATTCCTTGGAACTTCAAATTGACGATGATACACATTAATCGCATCGGAATCAAATACAAAAGGCACAATGCCGCCTTAAGTACAAGATTAGAGACTCTTCTTACAGTCGGTGCTTTGAGCATTCCCTGTGAGACCGGTATTAGTTTCCGCTACACCTCTGCAGGTTCAATGTATTCCTTGGACCTTCACATTGACGATGAAACGCAGAAATCGCATTGGAATTAAATACAAATGGCACAATGCCGCCTTAAGTACAAGAATAGAGACTCTTCTTACAGTCGGTGCTTTGAGCATTCCCTGTGAGATCAGTATTAGTTTCCGCTACAACTCTGCGGGTTCAGTTTATTCCTTGGACCATCACATTGACGATGAAACACAGAAATGGCATCGGAATTAAATACAAAAGGCACAATGCTGCCTTAAGTACAAGAATAGGGACTCCTCATATAGTCGGTGCTTTGAGCATTCCCTGTGAGACCAGTATTAGTTTCCGATACAGCACTGCAGGTTCAATGTATTCCTTGGACCTTCACATTGACGATGAAACACAGAAATCGCATCGGAATTAAATACAAAATGCACAATGCCTCCTTAAGTACAAGAATAGAGACTCTTCTTACAGTCGGTGCTTTGAGCAATCCCTGTGAGACCAGTATTAGTTTCCGATACACCACTGGAGGTTTAATGTATTCCTTGGACCATCAAAATGACGATGATACACAGAAATCGCATCGGAATCAAATACAAAAGGCACAATGCCGCCTTAAGTACAAGAATAGAGACTCTTCTTACAGTCGGTGCTTTGAGCATTCCCTGTGAGACCAGTATTAGTTTCCGCTACACCTCTGCAGGTTCAATGTATTCCTTGGACCTTCACATTGACGATGAAACGCACAAATCGCATTGGAATTAAATACAAATGGTACAATGCCGCCTTTAGTACAAGAATAGAGACTCTTCTTACAGTCGGTGCTTTGAGCATTCCCTGTGAGACCAGTATTAGATTCCGATACGCCACTGCAGGTTCAATGTATTCCTCGGACCTTCAAATTGACGATGATACACAGAAATCGGATCGGAATTAAATACAATAGGCACAATGCCGCCTTAAGTACAAGAATAGAGACTCTTCTTACATTCGGTGCTTTGAGCATTCCCTGTGAGACCAGTATTAGTTTCCGATACACCACTACAGGTCCAATGTATTCCTTGGACCTTCACATTGACGATGAAACACAGAAATAGCATCGGAATTAAATACAAAAGGCACAATGCCGCCTTAAGTACAAGACTAGAGACACTTCTTACAGTCGGTGCTTTGAGCATTCCCTGTGAGACCAGTATTAGTTTCCGCTACACCTCTGCAGGTTCCGTTTATTCCTTGGACCTTCACATTGACGATGAAACACAGAAATGGCATCGGAATTAAATACAAACGGCACAATGCAGCCTTAAGTACAAGACTAGAGACTCTTCTTACAGTCTGTGCTTTGAGCATTCCCTGTGAGTCCAGTATTAGTTTCCGCTACACCTCTGCAGGTTAAGTATATTCCTTGGACATTCACTTTGGCGATGAAACACAGAAATGGCAACGGAATTAAATACAAAAGGCACAATGCCGCCTTAAGTACAAGAATAGAGAGTCTTCTTACAGTCGGTGCCTTGAGCATTCCCTGTGAGACCAGTATTAGTTTCCGCTACACCTCTGCAGGTTCAGTGTATTCCTTGGACCTTCACATTGACAACGAAACACAGAAATGGCATCGGAATTAAAAAGAAAAGGCACAATGCCGGCTTAAGTACAGGAATAGAGACTCTTCTTACAGTCGGTGCTATGAGCAATCCCTGTGAGTCCAGTATTTGTTTCCGCTACACCTCTGCAGTTTCAGTTTATTCCTTGGACATTCACATTGACGATGAATCACAGAAATGGCATCGGAATTAAAAACACAAGGCACAATGCCGCCTTAAGTACAAGAATAGAGACTCTTCTTACAGTCGGTGCTTTCAGCATGCCCTGTGAGACCGGTATTAGTTTCCGATACACCACTGAAGGTTCAATCTATTCCTTGGACATACACATTGACGATGAAACAATGAAATTACATCGGATTAAAATCCAAATGGAGCAATGCCGCCTTAATTACAAGAATAGAGATTCTTCTTACAGTCGGTGCTTTGAGCATTCCCTGTGAGACCAGTATTAGTTTCCGATACACCACTGCTGGTTCAATGTATTCCTTGGACCTTCACATTGACGATGAAACACAGAAATCGCATCGGAATCAAATACAAAAGGTACAATGCCGCCTTAAGTACAAGAATAGAGACTCTTCTTACAGTGGGTGCTTTGTGCATTCCCTGCGAGACCAGTATTAGTTTCCGCTTCACCTCTGCAGGTTCAGTTTATTCCTTGGACTTTCACATTGACGATGAAACACAGAAATCGCATCGGAATTAAATACAAAAGGCACAATGCCGCCTTAAGTACAAGAATAGAGACTTTTCTTACAGTCGGTGGTTTAAGCATTCCCTGTGAGACCAGTATTAGCTTCCGATACACCACTACAGGTCCAATGTATTCCTTGGACCTTCACATAGACGATGAAACACAGAAATCGCATCGGAATTAAATACAAAAGCCACAATGCCGCCTTAAGTACAAGAATAGAGACTCTTCTTACAGTCGGTGCTTTGAGCAATCCCTGTGAGTCCAGTATTAGTTTCCGCTACACCTCTGCAGGTTCAGTTTATTCCTTGGACATTCACATTGACGATGAATCACAGCAATGGCATCGGAATTAAATACAAAAGGCACAATGCCGCCTTAAGTACAAGAATAGAGACTCTTCTTACAGTCGGTGCTTTGAACATTCCCTGTGAGACCAGTATTAGTTTCCGATACACCACTGCAGGTTCAATGTATTCCTTGGACCTTCAAATTGACGATGACACACAGAAATCGGATCGGAATTAAATACAAAAGGCACAATGCCGCCTTAAGTACAAGAATAGAGACTCTTCTTACAGTCGGTGATTTGTGCATTCCCTGTGAGACCAGTATTAGTTTCCGATTACCACTGCAGGTTCAATGTATTCCTTGGACCTTCACGTTGACAATGAAACACAGAAATCGCATCGGAATTAAATCCAAAACGCACAATGCCGCCTCAAGTACAAGAATACAGACTCTACTTACAGTCGGTGCTTTGAGCATTCCCTGTGAGACCAGTATTAGTTGCCGATACACCACTGCAGGTTCAATGTATTCCTTAGACCTTCACATTGACGATGAAACACAGAAATCGCATCGGAATCAAATACAAAAGGCACAATGCCGCCTTAAGTACAAGAATAGAGACTCTTCTTACAGTCGGTACTTTGAGCATTCCCTGTGAGACTTGTAATAGTATCCGATACACCACTGCAGGTTCAATCTATTCCTTGGACATACACATTGACGATGAAACACTGAAATTACATCGGAATTAAATACAAAATGAGCAATGCCGCCTTAAGTTCAAGAATAGAGGCTCTTCTTACAGTCGGTGTTTTGAGCATTCCCTGTGAGGCCAGTATTAGTTTCCGATACACCACTGGAGGTTCAATGAATTCCTTGGACATTCACATTGACGATGAAACACAGAAACCGCATCGGAATTAAATACAAAAGGCACAATGCCGTCTTAGGTCCAAGAATAGAGACTCTTCTTACAGTCGGTGCTTTGAGCATTACCTGTGAGACCAGTATTAGTTTCCGATACACCACTGCAGTTTCAATGTATTCCTTGGACCTTCACATTGACGATGAAACACAGAAATCGCACCGGATTAAATACAAAAGGCACAATGTCGCCTTAAGTACAAGAATAGAGACTCTTCTTACAGTCGGTGTTTTAAGCATTGCCTGTGAGACCAGTATTAGTTTCCGCTACACCTCTGCAGGTTCAGTTTATTCCTTGGACCTTCACATTGACGATGCAACACAGAAATGGCATCGGAATTAAATACAAAAGGCACAATGCCGCCTTAAGTACAAGAATAGCGGCTCTTCTTACAGTCGGTGCTTTGAGCATTTCCTGTGAGACCAGAATTAGTTTCCGCTACATCTCTGCGGGTTCAGTTTATCCCTTGGACCATCACATTGACGATGAAACACGGAATGGCTTCGGAATTAAATACAAAAGGCACAATGCCGCCTTAAGTACAAGAATAGAGACTCCTCTTACAGTCGGTGCTTTGAGCATTCCCTGTGAGTCCAGTATTAGTTTCCGCAACACCTCTGCAGGTTCAGTTTATTCCTTGGACATCCACTTTGACGATTAAATACAGAAATGGCATCGGAATTAAATACAAAAGGCACAATGCCGCCTTAAGTACAAGAATAGAGACTCTTCTTACAGTCGGTGTTTTGAGCATTCCCTGTGAGACCAGTATTAGTTTCCGATACACCACTGCAGGTTCAATGTATTCCTTGGACCTTCCCATTGACGATGAAACACAGAAATCGCATCGGAATAAAATACAAAAGGCACAATGCCGCCTGAAGTACCAGAATGGAGAGTCTTCTTACAGTCGGTGCTTTGAGCATTCCCTGTGAGACCAGTATTAGTTTCCGCTACACCTCTGCAGGTTCAGTTTATTCCTTGGACATTCACATTGACGATGAAACACAGAAATGGCATCGGAATTAAATACAAAAGGCACAATGCCGCCTTAAGTACAAGAATAGAGACTCTTCTTACAGTCGGTGCTTTGAGCAATCCCTGTGAGTCCAGTATTAGTTTCCGCTACACCTCTGCAGGTTCAGTTTATTCCTTGGACCTTCACATTGACGATGAAACACAGATATGCATCGGAATTAAATACAAAAGGCACAATGCCGTCTTAAGTACAAGAATAGAGACTCTTCTTACAGTCGGTGCTTTGAGCATTCCCTGTGAGACCGGTATTAGTTTCCGATACACCACAGCAGGTTCAATCTATTCCTTGGACATACACATTGACGATGAAACACTGAAATTACATCGGAATTAAATCCAAAAGGAGCAATGCCGCCTTAAGTACAAGAATAGAGACTCTTCTTACCGTCGGTGCTTTGAGCATTCCCTGTGAGACCAGTATTAGTTTCTGATACACCACTGGAGGTTCAATGAAATCCTAGGACATTCACATTGACGATGAAACACTGAAATTACATCGGAATTAAATACAAAAGGCACAATGCCGCCTTTAGTATAAGAATAGAGATTCTTCATACAGTCGGTGCTTTGAGCATTCCCTGTGAGACCAGTATTAGTTTCCGCTACACCTCTGGAGGCTCAGTTTATTCCTTGGACCTTCACATTGACGATGAAACACAGAAATGGCATCGGAATTAAATACTAAAGCCACAATGCCGCCTTAAGTACAGGAATAGAGAATCTTCTTACAGTCGGTGCTTTGAGCATTCCCTGTGAGACCAGTATTAGTATCCGCTACACCTCTGCAGGTTCAGTTTATTCCTTGGACCTTCACATTGACGATGAAACACAGAAATCGCATCGTAATTAAATACAAAGGGCACAATGCCGCATTAGGTACAAGAATAGAGACTCTACTTACAGTCGGTGCTTTGAGAATTCCCTGTGAGACCAGTATTAGTTTCCGCTACACCTCTGCAGGTTCAGTTTATTCCTTGGACCTTCACATTGGCGATGAAACACAGAAATCGCAACGGAATTAAATACAAAAGGCACAATGCCGCCTTAAGTAAAAGAATAGAGACTCTTCTTACAGTCGGTGCTTTGAGCATTCCCTGTGAGACTAGTAATTGTATCCGATACACCACTGCAGGTTCAAACTATTCCTTGGACATACACATTGACGATGAAACACAGAAATTACACCGGAATTAAATACAAAACGCACAATGCCGCCTTAAGTACAAGAATAGAGACTCTTCTTACAGTCGGTGCTTTGAGCATTCCCTGTGAGACCAGTATTAGTTTCCGCTACACCTCTGCAGGTTGAATGTATTCCTTGGACCTTCACATTGACGATGAAACGCAGAAATCGCATCGGAATTAAATACAAAACGCACAATGCCGCCTTAAGTACAAGAATAGAGACTCTTCTTACAGTCGGTGTTTGAGCATTCCCTGTGAGACCAGTATTAGTTTCCGATACGCCACGGCAGATTCAATGTATTCCTTGGACCTTCAAATTGGCGATGATAAACAGAAATAGCATCGGAATTAAATACAAAAGGCACAATGCCGCCTTAAGTACAAGAATAGAGTCTCTTCTTACAGTCGGTGCTTTGAGCATTCCCTGTGAGACCAGTATTAGTTTCCGATACGCCACTGCAGGTTCAATGTATTCCTTGGACCTTCACATTGACGATGAAACACAGAAATCGCATCGGAATTAAATACAAAAGGCACAATGCCGCCTTAAGTACAAGAATAGAGACTCATCTTACAGTCGGTGCTTTGAGCATTCCCTGTGAGACCAGTATTAGTTTCCGATACGCCACTGCAGGTTCAATGTATTCCTTGGACCTTCAAATTGACGATGATACACAGATATCGCATCGGAATTAAATACAAAAGGCACAATGCCGCCTTAAGTACAAGAATAGAGACTCTTATTACAGTCGGTGCTTTGAGCATTCCCTGTGAGACCAGTATTAGTTTCCGATACATCACTGCAGGTTCAATGTATTCCTTGGACTTTCACATTGACGATGAAACACAGAAATCGCATCGGAATTAAATACAAAAGGCACAATGCCGCCTTAAGTACAAGAATAGAGACTCTTCTTAGAGTCGGTGCTTTGAGCATTCACTGTAAGACCAGTATTAGTTTCCGATACACCACTGCAGGTTCAATGTATCCTTGGACCTTCAAATTGACGATGATACACAGAAATCGCATCGGAATTAAATACAATAGGCAAAATGCCGCCTTAAGTACAAGAATAGAGACTCTTCTTACAGTCGGTGCTTTGAGCATTCCCTGTGAGACCAGAATTAGTTTCCGATACACCACTGCAGGTTCAATGTATTCCTTGGACCTTCAAATTGACGATGATACACAGAAATCGCATCGGAATTAAATACAAAAGGCACAATGCCGCCTTAAGTACAAGAATAGAGACTCTCCTTACAGTCGGTGCTTTGAGCATTCCCTGTGAGACCAGTATTAGTTTCCTATACACCCCTGCTGGTTCAATGTATTTCTTGGACCTTCATATTGACGATGAAACACAGAAAAGGTATCGGAATTAAATCCAAAACGCACAATGCCGCCTTAAGTACAAGATTAAAGGCTCTTCTTACAGTCGGTGCTTTGAGCATTCCCTGTGAGACCAGTATTAGTTTCCGCTACACCTCTGAAGGTTCAGTTTATTCCTTGGACCTTCACATTTACTATGAAACACAGAAATCGCATCGGAATTAAATACAAAAGGCACAATGCCGCCATAAGTACAAGAATAGAGACTCTTCTTACAGTCTGTGCTTTGAGCATTCCCTGTGGGACCAGTATTAGTTTCCGATACACCACTGCAGGTTCAATGTATACCTTGGACCTTCAAATTGACGATCATACACAGAAATCGCATCGGAATTAAATACAAAAGGCACAATGCCGCCTTAATTACAAGAATAGTGACTCTACTTACAGTCGGTGCTTTGAGCATTCCCTGTGAGACCAGTATTAGTTTCCGCTACACCTCTGCAGGTTCAGTTTATTCCTTGGACCTTCACATTGACGATGAAACACAGAAATCGCATCGGAATTAAATACAAAAGGCACAATGCCGCCTTAAGTACAAGAATGGAGACTCTTCTTACAGTCGGTGCTTTGAGCATTCCCTGTGAGACCAGTATTAGTTTCCGATGCGCCACTGCAGGTTCAATGTATTCCTTGGACCTTCACATTGACGATGAAACACAGAAATGGCATCGGAATTAAATACAAAAGGCACAATGCCGTCTTAAGTACAAGAATAGAGACTCTTCTTATAGTCGGTGCTTTGAGCATTCCCTGTGAGACTGGTATTAGTTTTCGATACACCACTGCAGGTTCAATCTATTCCTTGGACATACACATTGACGATGAAACACTGATATTACATCGGAATTAAATCCAAAAGGAGCAATGCCGCCTTAAGTACAAGAATAGAGACTCTTCTTACCGTCGGTGCTTTGAGCATTCCCTGTGAGACCAGTATTAGTTTCTGATACACCACTGGAGGTTCAATGAAATCCTAGGACATTCACATTGACGATGAAACACTGAAATTACATCGGAATTAAATACAAAAGGCACAATGCCGCCTTAAGTATAAGAATAGAGATTCTTCTTACAGTCGGTGCTTTGAGCATTCCCTGTGAGACCAGTATTAGTTTCCGCTACACCTCTGCAGGTTCAGTTTATTCCTTGGACCTTCACATTGATGATGAAACACAGAAATGGCATCGGAATTAAATACAAATGGCACAATGCCGCCTTAATTACAAGAATAGAGACTCTTCTTACAGTCGGTGCTTTGAGCATTCCCTGTGAGACCAGTTTAAGTTTCCGCTACACCTCTGCAGGTTCAGTTTATTCCTTGGACCTTCACATTGACGATGAAACACAGAAATTGCATCGGAATTAAATACTATAGGCACAATGCCGCCTTAAGTACAAGAATAGAGAATCTTCTTACAGTCGGTGCTTGGAGCATTCCCTGTGAGACCAGTATTAGTATCCGCTACACCTCTGCAGGTTCAGTTTATTCCTTGGACCTTCACATTGACGATGAAACACAGAAATCGCATCGGAATTAAATACAAAGGGCACAATGCCGCCTTAAGTACAAGAATAGAGACTCTACCTACAGTCGGTGCTTTGAGCATTCCCTGTGAGACCAGTATTAGTTTCCGCTACACCTCTGCAGGTTCAGTTTATTCCTTGGACCTTCACATTGACGATGAAACACAGAAATCGCAACGGAATTAAATACAAAAGGCACAATGCCGCCTTAAGTACAAGAATAGGGACTCTACTTACGGTCGGTGCTTTGAGCATTCCCTGTGAGACCAGTATTAGTTTCCGCTACACCTCTGCAGGTTGAATGTATTCCTTATACCTTCACATTGACGATGAAACGCAGAAATCGCATCGGAAATAAATACAAAACGCACAATGCCGCCTTAAGTACAAGAATAGAGACTCTTCTTACAGTCGGTGCTTTGAGCATTCCCTGTGAGACCAGTATTAGTTTCCGATACGCCACTGCAGATTCAATGTATTCCCTGGACCTTCAAATTGGCGATGATACACAGAAATAGCATCGGAATTAAATACCAAAGGCACAATGCCGCCTTAAGTACAAGAATAGAGACTCTTCTTACAGTCGGTGCTTTGAGCATTCCCTGTGAGACCAGTATTAGTTTCCGATACACCACTGCAGGTTCAATGTATTCCTTGGACCTTCACATTGACGATGAAACACAGAAATCGCATCGGAATTAAATACAAAAGGCACAATGCCGCCTGAAGTACAAGAATAGAGACTCTTCTTAGAGTCGGTGCTTTGAGCATTCACTGTAAGACCAGTATTAGTTTCCGATACACCACTGCAGGTTCAATGTATCCTTGGACCTTCAAATTGACGATGATACACAGAAATCGCATCGGAATTAAATACAAAAGGCACAATGCCGCCTTAAGTACAAGAATAGGGACTCTACTTACGGTCGGTGCTTTGAGCATTCCCTGTGAGACCAGTATTAGTTTCCGATACACCACTGCAGGTTCAATGTATTCCTTGGACATTCACATTGACGATGAAACACAGAAATCGCATCGGAATTAAATACAAAACGCACAATGCCGCCTTAGGTACAAGAATAGAGACTCTTCTTACAGTCGGTGCTTTGAGCATTCCCTGTGAGACCAGTATTAGTTTCCGCTACACCTCTGCAGGTTCAATGTATTCCTTGAACCTTCACATTGACGATGAAACGCAGAAATCGCATCGGAATTAAATACAAAAGGCACAATGCCGCCTTAAGTACTTGAATAGAGACTCTTCTTATAGTCGGTTCTTTGAGCATTCCCTGTGAGACCAGTATTAGTTTCCGATACGCCACTGCAGGTTCAATGTATTCCTTGGACCTTCAAATTGACGATGATACACAGATATCGCATCGGAATGAAATACAAAAGGCACAATGCCGCCTTAAGCACAAGAATAGAGACTCTTCTTACAGTTGGTTATTTGAGCATTCCCTGTGAGACCAGTATTAGTTTCCGATACACCACTGCAGGTTCAATGTATTCCTTGGACCTTCACATTGACGATGAAACACAGAAATCGCATCGGAATTAAATACAAAAGGCATAATGCCGCCTTAAGTACAATAATAGAGACTCTTCTTACAATCGGTGCTTTGAGCATTCCCTGTGAGACCTGTATTAGTTTCCGCTACACCTCTGCAGGTTCAGTTAATTCCTAGGACTTTCACATTGACGATGAAACACAGAAATCGCATCGGAAATAAATCCAAAACGCACAATGCCGCCTTAAGTACAAGATACAGACTGTACTTAAAGTCGGTGCTTTGAGCATTCCCTGTGAGACCAGTAATAGTATCCGATACACCACTGCAGGTTCAATCTATTCCTTGGTCATACATATTGACGATGAAACACTGAAATTACATCGGAATTAAATACAAAAGGAACAATGCCGCCTTAAGTACAAGAATAGAGACTCTTCTTACAGTCGGTGCTTTGAGCATTCCCTGTGAGACCAGTATTAGTTTCCGATACACCACCGCAGGTTCAATGTATTCCTTGGACCTTCATATTGACGATGAAACACAGAAATCGCATCGGAATTAAATACAAAAGGCACAATGCCGCCTTAAATACAAGAATAGAGACTTTTCTTACCGTCGGTGCTTTGAGCATTCCCTGTGAGAACAGTATTAGTTTTCGCTACACCTCTGCAGGTTCAGTTTATTCCTTGGACCTTCACATTGACGATGAAACACAGAAATGGCATCGGAATTAAATACAAAAGGCACAATGCCGCCTTAAGTACAAGAATAGAGACTCTTCTTACAGTCGGTGCTTTGAGCATTCCCTGTGAGACCAGTATTAGTTTCCGCTACACCTCTGCAGGTTCAGTTTATCCCTTGGACCTTCACATTGACGATGAAACACAGAAATGGCATCGGAATTAAATACAAAAGGCACAATGCCGCCTTAAGTACAAGAATAGAGACTCTTATTACAGTCGGTGCTTTGAGCATTCCCTGTGAGACCAGTATTAGTTTCCGCTACACCTCTGCAGGTTCAGATTATTCCTTGGACCTTCACATTGACGATGAAACACAGAAATGGCATCGGAATTAAATACAAAAGGCGCAATGTCGCCTTAAGTACAAGAATAGAGACTCTTCTCACAGTCGGTGCTTTGAGCATTCCCTGTGAGACCAGTATTAGTTTCCGATACACCTCTGCAGGTTCAGTTTATTCCTTGGACCTTCACATTGACGATGAAACACAGAAATGGCATCGAAATTAAATACAAAAGGCACAATGCCGCCTTAAGTACAAGAATAGAGACTCTTCTTACAGTCGGTGCTTTGAGCATTCCCTGTGAGACCAGTATTAGTTTCCGATACACCACTGCCGGTTCAATGTATTCCTTGGACCTTCACATTGACGTTGAAACACAGAAATCGCATCGGAATTAAATACAAAACGCACAATGCCGCCTTAAGTACAAGAATAGAGACTCTTCTTACAGTCGGTGCTTTGAGCATTCCCTGTGTGACCAGTATTAGTTTCCGCTACACCTCTGCAGGTTCAATGTAATCCTTGAACCTTCACATTGACGATGAAACGCAGAAATCGCATCGGAATTAAATACAAATGGCACAATGCCGCCTTAAGTACTTGAATAGAGACTCTTCTTATAGTCGGTGCTTTGAGCATTCCCTGTGAGACCAGTATTAGTTTCCGATACGCCACTGCAGGTTCAATGTATTCCTTGGACCTTCAAATTGACGTTGATACACAGAAATCGCATCGGAATTAAATACAAAAGGCACAATGCCGACTTAAGTACAAGAATAAAGACTCTTCTTACAGTCGGTGTTTTGAGCATTCCCTGTGAGACCAGTATTAGTTTCCGATACACCACTGCAGGTTCAATGTATTCCTTGGACCTTCACATTGACGATGAAACACAGAAATCGCATCGGAATTAAATAAAAAAGGCATAATGCCGCCTTAAGTATAAGAATAGAGACTCTTCTTAGTATCGGTGCTTTGAGCATTCCCTGTGAGACCTGTATTAGTTTCCGCTACACCTCTGCAGGTTCAGTTAATTCCTTGGACCTTCACATTGACGATGAAACACAGAAATGACATCGGAATTAAATACAAAAGGCACAATGCCGCCTTAAGTTCAAGAATTGAGACTCTTCTTACAGTCGGTCCTTTGAACATTCCCTGTGAGACCAGTATTAGCTTCCGATCCACCACTGAAGGTTCAATGTATTCCTTGGACCTTCACATTGACGATGAAACACAGAAATCGCATCGGAATTAAATCCAAAACACACAATGCCGCCTTAAGTACAAGATACAGACTCTACTTAAAGTCGGTGCTTTGAGCATTCCCTGTGAGAACAGTATTAGTTTCCGATACAGCACTGCAGGTTCAATGTATTCCTTGTACCTTCACACTGACGTTGAAACACAGAAATGGCATCGGAATCAAATACAAAAGGCACAATGAAGCCTTAAGTACAAGAATAGAGACTCTTCTTACAGTCGGTGCTTTGAGCATTCCCTGTGAGACCAGTAATAGTATTCGATACACCACTGCAGGTTCAATCTATTCCTTGGACATACATATTGACGATGAAACACTGAAATTACATCGGAATTAAATACATAAGGAACAATGCCGCCTTATTTACAAGAATAGAGACTCTTCTTACCATCGGTGCTTTGAGCATTCCCTGTGAGACCAGTAATAGTTTCCGATACACCACTGGAGGTTCAATGAATTCCTGGACATTCACATTGACGATGAAACATTGAAATTACATCGGGATTAAATACAAGAGGCACAATGCTGCCTTAAGTACAAGAATAGAGACTCTTCTTACCGTCGGTCCTTTGACCATTCCTTGTGAGTCCAGTATTAGGTTCCGCTACACCTCTGCAGGTTCAGTTTATTCCTTGGACCTCCACATTGACGATGAAACACAGAAATGGCATCGGAATTAAATACAAGGCACAATGCCGCCTTAAGTACAAGAATAGAGACTCTTCTTACAGTCGGTGCTTTGAGCATTCCC
This sequence comes from Schistocerca serialis cubense, assembly GCF_023864345.2. Classification (NCBI taxonomy): domain Eukaryota; kingdom Metazoa; phylum Arthropoda; class Insecta; order Orthoptera; family Acrididae; genus Schistocerca; species Schistocerca serialis. The sequence continues at coordinate 1,068,237,994 of NC_064640.1, forward strand.
TGTGAGACCAGTATTTGTTTCCGATACACCACTGCCGGTTGAATGTATTCCTTGGAGCTTCACATTGACGATGAAACACAGAAATGGCATCGGAACTAAATACAAAGGGCACAATGCCGCCTTAAGTACAAGAATAGAGACTCTTCTTACAGTCGGTGCTTTGAGCATTGCCTGTGAGACCAGTATTAGTTTCCGATACACCACCGCAGGTTCAATGTATTCCTTGGACCTTCAGATTGACGATGAAACACAGAAATCGCATCGGAATTAAATACAAAAGGCACAATGCCGCCTTAAATACAAGAATAGAAACTTTTCTTACTGTTGGTGCTTTGACATTCCCTGCGAGACCAGTATTAGTTTCCGATACACCACTGGAAGTTCAATGAATTCCTTGGACATTCACATTGACGATGAAACACTGAAATTACAGCGGAATTAAATACAGAAGGCACAATGCCGCCTTAAGTACAAGAATAGAGACTCTTCTTACCGTCGGTGCTTTGAGCATTCCCTGTGAGACCAGTATTAGTTTCCGCTACACCTCTGCAGGTTCAGTTTATTCCTTGGACCTTCACATTGACGATGAAACACAGAAATGGCATCGGAATTAAATACAAAATGCACAATGCCGCCTTAAGTACAAGAATAGAGACTCTTCTTACTGTCGGTGCTTTGAGCATTCCCTGTGAGACCAGTATTAGTTTCCGCCACACCTCTGCAGGTTCAGTTTATTAATTGGACCTTCACATTGACGATGAAACACAGAAATGGCTTCGGAATTAAATACAAAAGGCACAATGCCGCCTTACGTACATGAATAGAGACTCTTCTTACAGTCGGTGCTTTGAGCATTCCCTGTGAGACCATTATTAGTTTCCGATACACCACTGCAGGTTCAATGTATTCCTTGGACCTTCACATTGACGATGAAACACAGAAATCGCATCGGAATGAAATACAAAAGGCACAATGCCGCCTTAAGTACAAGAATAGAGACTCTTCTTACAGTCGGTGCTTTGAGCATCCCCTGTGAGACCAGTATTAGTTTCCGATACACCTCTGCAGGGTCCGTTTATTCCTTGGACCTTCACATTGACGATGAAACACAGAAATGGCATCGAAATTAAATACAAAAGGAACAATGCCACCTTAAGTCAAGAAAAGAGACTCTTCTTACAGTCGGTGCTTTGAGCATTCCCTGTGAGACCAGTATTAGTTTCCGATACACCACTGCCGGTTCAATGTATTCCTTGGACATTCACATTGACGATGAAACACAGAAATCGCATCGGAATTAAATACAAAACGCACAATGCCACCTTAGGTACAAGAATAGAGACTCTTCTTACAGTCGGTGCTTTGAGCATTCCCTGTGAGACCAGTCTTAGTTTCCGCTACACCTCTGCAGGTTCAATGTATTCCTTGAACCTTCACATTGACGATGAAACGCAGAAATCGCATCGGAATTAAATACAAAAGGCACAATGCCGCCTTAAGTACTTGAATAGAGACTCTTCTTATAGTCGGTGCTTTGAGCATTCCCTGTGAGACCAGTATTAGTTTCCGATACACCACTGCAGGTTCAATGTATTCCTTGGACCTTCACATTGACGATGGAACACAGAATTCGCATCGGAATCAAATACAAAAGGCACAATGCCGCCTTAAGTACAAGAATAGAGACTCTTCTTTCAGTCGGTGCTTTGAGCATTTCCTGTGAGACCAGTATTAGTTTCCGATACACCACTGGAGGTTCAATGAATTTCTTGGACATTCACATTGACGATGAATCATTGAAATTACATCGGAATTAAATACAAAAGGCACAATGCTGCCTTAAGTACAAGAATAGAGACTCTTCTTACCGTCGGTGCTTTGAGCATTCCCTGTGAGACCAGTCTTAGTTTCCGCTACACCTCTGCAGGTTCAATGTATTCCTTGAACCTTCACATTGACGATGAAACGCAGAAATCGCATCGGAATTAAATACAAAAGGCACAATGCCGCCTTAAGTACTTGAATAGAGACTCTTCTTATAGTCGGTGCTATGAGCATTCCCTGTGAGACCAGTAACAGTATCCGATACACCACTGCAGGTTCAATCTACTTCTTGGACATACATATTGACGATGAAACACAGAAATTACATCGGAATTAAATACAAAAGGAACAATGCCGATTTAAGTACAAGAATAGAGACTTTTCTTACCGTCGGTGCTTTGAGCATTCCCTGTGAGACCAGTATTAGTTTCCGATACACCACTGGAGGTTCAATGAATTTCTTGGACATTCACATTGACGATGAAACATTGAAATTACATCGGAATTAAATACAAAAGGCACAATGCTGCCTTAAGTACAAGAATAGAGACTCTTCTTACCGTCGGTGCTTTGAGCATTCCCTGTGAGACCAGTATTAGTTTCCGCTACACCTCTGCAGGTTCAGTTTATTCCTTGGACCTTCACATTGACGATGAAACACAGAAATGGCATCGGAATTAAATACAAAAGGCACAATGCCGCCTTAAGTACAAGAATAGAGACTCTTCTTACAGTCGGTGCTTTGAGCATTCCCTGTGAGACCAGTATTAGTTTCCGATACACCACTACAGGTTCAATGTATTCCTTGGACCTTCACATTGACGATGAAACACAGAAATGGCATCGGAATTATATACAAAAGTAACAATGCCGCCTTAAGTACAAGAATAGAGACTCTTCTTGCAGTCGGTGTTTTGAGCATTCCCTGTGAGACCAGTATTAGTTTCCGATACACCACTGCAGGTTCAATTTATTCCTTGGACCTTCAAATTGACGATGAAACACAGAAATCGCATCGGAATTAAATACAAAAGGCACAATGCCGCCTTAAATACAAGAATAGAGACTTTTCTTACCGTCGGTGCTTTGAGCATTCCCTGTGAGACCAGTATTAGTTTCCGATACACCACTGGAGGTTCAATGAATTCCTTGGACATTCACATCGACGATGAAACACTGAAATTACATCGGAATTAAATACAAAAGGCACAATGCCGCCTTAAGTAACAGAATAGAGACTCTTATTACCGTCGGTGCTTTGAGCATTCCCTGTGACACCAGTATTAGTTTCCACTACACCTCTGCAGGTTCAGTTTATTCCTTGGACCTTCACATTGACGATGAAACACAGAAATGGCATCGGAATTAAATACAAAAGGCACAATGCCGCCTTAAGTACAAGAATAGAGACTCTTCTTACAGTCGGTGCTTTGAGCATTCCCTGTGAGACCAGTATTAGTTTCCGATACACCACTGCAGGTTCAATGTACTCCTTGGATTTCACATTGACGATGAAACACAGAAATCGCATCGAAATTAAATACAAAAGGCACAATGCCGCCTTATGAACTAGAATAGAGACTCTTCTTAAGTCGGTGATTTGAGCATTCCCTGTGAGACCAGTATTAGTTTCCGATACACCACTGCAGGTTCGATGTATTCCTTGGACATACACATTGACGATGAAACACTGAAATCACATCGGAATTAAATACAAAAGGCACAATGCCGCCATTAGTGCAAGAAGAGTGAGACTTCTTAGAGTCTGAGTTTTGATCCTCTCCTTTGCGACCTGTATTAGTTTACGATACGCCACTGCCGGTTCAATGTATTCCTCGGACCTTCAAATTGACGATGATACACAGAAATCGCAGCGGAATTAAATACAAAAGGCACAATGCCGCCTTAAGTACAAGAATAGAGACTCTTCTTACAGTCGGTGCTTTGAGCATTCCCTGTGAGACCAGTATTAGTTTCCGATACACCACTGCAGGTGCAATGTATTCCTAGGACCTTCACATTAACGATGAAACACAGAAATCGCATCGGAATTAAATCCAAAACGCACAATGCCGCCTTAAGTACAAGAATACAGACTCTACTTACAGTCGGTGCTTTGAGCATTCCCTGTGAGACCAGTATTAGTTTCCGATACACCACTTCAGGTTCAATGTATTCCTTGGACCTTCACATTGACGATGGAACATAGAAATCGCATCGGAATCAAATACAATAGGCACAATGCCGCCTTAAGTACAAGAATAGAGACTCTTCTTTCAGTCGGTGCTTTGAGCATTCCCTGTGAGACCAGTAATAGTATCCGATACACCACTGCAGGTTCAATCTATTCCTTGGACATACACATTGACGATGAAACACAGAAATGGCATCGAAATTAAATACAAAAGGAACAATGCCACCTTAAGTCAAGAAAAGAGACTCTTCTTACAGTCGGTGCCTTGCGCATTCCCTGTGAGACCAGTATTAGTTTCCGATACACCACTGCCGGTTCAATGTATTCCTTGGACCTTCACATTGACGATGAAACACAGAAATCGCATCGGAATTAAATACAAAACGCACAATGCCGCCTTAGGTACAAGAATAGAAAGTCTTCTTACCGTCGGTGCTTTGAGCATTCCCTGTGAGACCAGTATTAGTTTCCGCTACACCTCTGCAGGTTCAGTTAATTCCTTGGACCTTCACATTGACGATGAAACACAGAAATGGCATCGGAATTAAATACAAAAGGCACAATGCCGCCTTAAGTACAAGAATAGAGACTTTCTTACTGTCGGTGCTTTGAGCATTCCCTGTGAGACCAGTATTAGTTTCCGCCACACCTCTGCAGGATCAGTTTATTCCTTGGACCTTCACATTGACGATGAAACACAGAAATGGCTTCGGAATTAAATACAAAAGGCACAATGCCGCCTTACGTACGTGAATTGAGACTCTTCTTACAGTCGGTGCTTTGAGCATTCCCTGTGAGACCATTATTAGTTTCCGATACACCACTGGAGGTTCAATGTATTCCTTGGACCTTCACATTGACGATGTAACACAGAAATCGCATCGGAATGAAATACAAAAGGCACAATGCCGCCTTAAGTACAAGAATAGAGATTCTTCTTACAGTCGGTGCTTTGAGCATCCCCTGTGAGACCAGTATTAGTTTCCGATACACCTCTGCAGGTTCAGTTTATCCCTTGGACCTTCACATTGACGATGAAACACAGAAATGGCATCGAAATTAAATACAAAAGGAACAATGCCACCTTAAGTCAAGAAAAGAGACTCTTCTTACAGTCGGTGCTTTGAGCATTCCCTGTGAGACCACTATTAGTTTCCGATACACCACTGCCGGTTCAATGTATTCCTTGGACATTCACATTGACGATGAAACACAGAAATCGCATCGGAATTAAATACAAAACGCACAATGCCGCCTTAGGTACAAGAATAGAGACTCTTCTTACAGTCGGTGCTTTGAGCATTCCCTGTGAGACCAGTATTAGTTTCCGCTACACCTCTGCAGGTTCAATGTATTCCTTGAACCTTCACATTGACGATGAAACGCAGAAATCGCATCGGAATTAAATACAAAAGGCACAATGCCGCCTTAAGTACTTGAATAGAGACTCTTCTTATAGTCGGTGCTATGAGCATTCCCTGTGAGACCAGTAACAGTATCCGATACACCACTGCAGGTTCAATCTACTTCTTGGACATACACATTGACGATGAAACACAGAAATTACATCGGAATTAAATACAAAAGGAACAATGCCGATTTAAGTACAAGAATAGAGACTTTTCTTACCGTCGGTGCTTTGAGCATTCCCTGTGAGACCAGTATTAGTTTCCGATACACCACTGGAGGTTCAATGAATTTCTTGGACATTCACATTGACGATGAAACATTGAAATTACATCGGAATTAAATACAAAAGGCACAATGCTGCCTTAAGTACAAGAATAGAGACTCTTCTTACCGTCGGTGCTTTGAGCATTCCCTGTGAGACCAGTATTAGTTTCCGCTACAGCTCTGCAGGTTCATTTTATTCCTTGGACCTTCACATTGACGATGAAACACAGAAATGGCATCGGAATTAAATACAAAAGGCACAATGCCGCCTTAAGTACAAGAATAGAGACTCTTCTTACAGTCGGTGTTTTGAGCATTCCCTGTGAGACCAGTATTAGTTTCCGATACACCACTGCAGGTTCAATGTATTCCTTGGACCTTCACATTGACGATGAAACACAGAAATGGCATCGGAATTATATACAAAAGGAACAATGCCGCCTTAAGTACAAGAATAGAGACTCTTCTTGCAGTCGGTGTTTTGAGCATTCCCTGTGAGACCAGTATTAGTTTCCGATACACCACTGCAGGTACAATTTATTCCTTGGACCTTCAAATTGACGATGAAACACAGAAATCGCATCGGAATTAAATACAAAAGGCACAATGCCGCCTTAAATACAAGAATAGAGACTTTTCTTACCGTCGGTGCTTTGAGCATTCCCTGTGAGACCAGTATTAGTTTCCGATACACCACTGGAGGTTCAATGAATTCCTTGGACATTCACATCGACGATGAAACACTGAAATTACATCGGAATTAAATACAAAAGGCACAATGCCGCCTTAAGTAACAGAATAGAGACTCTTATTACCGTCGGTGCTTTGAGCATTCCCTGTGACACCAGTATTAGTTTCCACTACACCTCTGCAGGTTCAGTTTATTCCTTGGACCTTCACATTGACGATGAAACACAGAAATGGCATCGGAATTAAATACAAAAGGCACAATGCCGCCTTAAGTACAAGAATAGAGACTCTTCTTACAGTCGGTGCTTTGAGCATTTCCTGTGAGACCAGTATTAGTTTCCGATACACCACTGCAGGTTCAATGTACTCCTTGGATTTCACATTGACGATGAAACACAGAAATCGCATCGAAATTAAATACAAAAGGCACAATGCCGCCTTATGAACAAGAATAGAGACTCTTCTTATGTCGGTGATTTGAGCATTCCCTGTGAGACCAGTATTAGTTTCCGATACACCACTGCAGGTTCGATGTATTCCTTGGACATACACATTGACGATGAAACACTGAAATCACATCGGAATTAAATACAAAAGGCACAATGCCGCCATTAGTGCAAGAAGAGTGAGACTTCTTAGAGTCTGTGTTTTGATCCTCTCCTGTGCGACCTGTATTAGTTTACGATACGCCACTGCCGGTTCAATGTATTCCTCGGACCTTCAAATTGACGATGATACACAGAAATCGCAGCGGAATTAAATACAAAAGGCACAATGCCGCCTTAAGTACAAGAATAGAGACTCTTCTTACAGTCGGTGCTTTGAGCATTCCCTGTGAGACCAGTATTAGTTTCCGATACACCACTGCAGGTGCAATGTATTCCTAGGACCTTCACATTAACGATGAAACACAGAAATCGCATCGGAATTAAATCCAAAACGCACAATGCCGCCTTAAGTACAAGAATACAGACTCTACTTACAGTCGGTGCTTTGAGCATTCCCTGTGAGACCAGTATTAGTTTCCGATACACCACTTCAGGTTCAATGTATTCCTTGGACCTTCACATTGACGATGGAACATAGAAATCGCATCGGAATCAAATACAATAGGCACAATGCCGCCTTAAGTACAAGAATAGAGACTCTTCTTTCAGTCGGTGCTTTGAGCATTCCCTGTGAGACCAGTAATAGTATCCGATACACCACTGCAGGTTCAATCTATTCCTTGGACATACACATTGACGATGAAACACAGAAATGGCATCGAAATTAAATACAAAAGGAACAATGCCACCTTAAGTCAAGAAAAGAGACTCTTCTTACAGTCGGTGCCTTGCGCATTCCCTGTGAGACCAGTATTAGTTTCCGATACACCACTGCCGGTTCAATGTATTCCTTGGACCTTCACATTGACGATGAAACACAGACATCGCATCGGAATTAAATACAAAAGGCATAATGCCGCCTTAAGTACAATAATAGAGACTCTTCTTACAATCGGTGCTTTGAGCATTCCCTGTGAGACCTGTATTAGTTTCCGCTACACCTCTGCAGGTTCAGTTAATTCCTAGGACTTTCACATTGACGATGAAACACAGAAATCGCATCGGAATTAAATCCAAAACGCACAATGCCGCCTTAAGTACAAGATACAGACTCTACTTAAAGTCGGTGCTTTGAGCATTCCCTGTGAGACCAGTAATAGTATCCGATACACCACTGCAGGTTCAATCTATTCCTTGGTCATACATATTGACGATGAAACACTGAAATTACATCGGAATTAAATACAAAAGGAACAATGCCGCCTTAAGTACAAGAATAGAGACTCTTCTTACAGTCGGTGCTTTGAGCATTCCCTGTGAGACCAGTATTAGTTTCCGATACACCACCGCAGGTTCAATGTATTCCTTGGACCTTCATATTGACGATGAAACACAGAAATCGCATCGGAATTAAATACAAAAGGCACAATGCCGCCTTAAATACAAGAATAGAGACTTTTCTTACCGTCGGTGCTTTGAGCATTCCCTGTGAGACCAGTATTAGTTTCCGATACACCACTGGAGGTTCAATGAATTCCTTGGACATTCACATTGACGATGAAACACTGAAATTACAGCGGAATTAAATACAAAAGGCACAATGCCGCCTTAAGTACAAGAAGAGAGACTCTTCTTGCCGTCGGTGCTTTGAGCATTCCCTGTGAGAACAGTATTAGTTTCCGCTACACCTCTGCAGGTTCAGTTTATTCCTTGGACCTTCACATTGACGATGAAACACAGAAATGGCATCGGAATTAAATACAAAAGGCACAATGCCGCCTTAAGTACAAGAATAGAGACTCTTCTTACAGTCGGTGCTTTGAGCATTCCCTGTGAGACCAGTATTAGTTTCCGCTACACCTCTGCAGGTTCAGTTTATCCCTTGGACCTTCACATTGACGATGAAACACAGAAATGGCATCGGAATTAAATACAAAAGGCACAACTCCGCCTTAAGTACAAGAATAGAGACTCTTATTACAGTCGGTGCTTTGAGCATTCCCTGTGAGACCAGTATTAGTTTCCGCTACACCTCTGCAGGTTCAGTTTATTCCTTGGACCTTCACATTGACGATGAAACACAGAAATGGCATCGGAATTAAATACAAAAGGCGCAATGTCGCCTTAAGTACAAGAATAGAGACTCTTCTCACAGTCGGTGCTTTGAGCATTCCCTGTGAGACCAGTATTAGTTTCCGATACACCTCTGCAGGATCAGTTTATTCCTTGGACCTTCACATTGACGATGAAACACAGAAATGGCATCGAAATTAAATACAAAAGGCACAATGCCGCCTTAAGTACAAGAATAGAGACTCTTCTTACAGTCGGTGCTTTGAGCATTCCCTGTGAGACCAGTATTAGTTTCCGATACACCACTGCCGGTTCAATGTATTCCTTGGACCTTCACATTGACGTTGAAACACAGAAATCGCATCGGAATTAAATACAAAACGCACAATGCCGCCTTAAGTACAAGAATAGAGACTCTTCTTACAGTCGGTGCTTTGAGCATTCCCTGTGTGACCAGTATTAGTTTCCGCTACACCTCTGCAGGTTCAATGTATTCCTTGAACCTTCACATTGACGATGAAACGCAGAAATCGCATCGGAATTAAATACAAATGGCACAATGCCGCCTTAAGTACTTGAATAGAGACTCTTCTTATAGTCGGTGCTTTGAGCATTCCCTGTGAGACCAGTATTAGTTTCCGATACGCCACTGCAGGTTCAATGTATTCCTTGGACCTTCAAATTGACGATGATACACAGAAATCGCATCGGAATTAAATACAAAAGGCACAATGCCGCCTTAAGTACAAGAATAAAGACTCTTCTTACAGTCGGTGTTTTGAGCATTCCCTGTGAGACCAGTATTAGTTTCCGATACACCACTGCAGGTTCAATGTATTCCTTGGACCTTCACATTGACGATGAAACACAGAAATCGCATCGGAATTAAATACAAAAGGCATAATGCCGCCTTAAGTATAAGAATAGAGACTCTTCTTACTATCGGTGCTTTGAGCATTCCCTGTGAGACCTGTATTAGTTTCCGCTACACCTCTGCAGGTTCAGTTAATTCCTTGGACCTTCACATTGGCGATGAAACACAGAAATGACATCGGAATTAAATACAAAAGGCACAATGCCGCCTTAAGTTCAAGAATAGAGACTCTTCTTACAGTCGGTCCTTTGAACATTCCCTGTGAGACCAGTATTAGCTTCCGATCCACCACTGAAGGTTCAATGTATTCCTTGGACCTTCACATTGACGTTGAAACACAGAAATCGCATCGGAATTAAATCCAAAACACACAATGCCGCCTTAAGTACAAGATACAGACTCTACTTAAAGTCGGTGCTTTGAGCATTCCCTGTGAGACCAGTATTAGTTTCCGATACAGCACTGCAGGTTCAATGTATTCCTTGTACCTTCACACTGACGATGAAACACAGAAATGGCATCGGAATCAAATACAAAAGGTACAATGTCGCCTTAAGTACAAGAATAGAGACTCTTCTTACAGTCGGTGCTTTGAGCATTCCCTGTGAGACCAGTAATAGTATCCGATACACCACTGCAGGTTCAATCTGTTCCTTGGACATACATATTGACGATGAAACACTGAAATTACATCGGAATTAAATACATAAGGAACAATGCCGCCTTATTTACAAGAATAGAGACTCTTCTTACCATCGGTGCTTTGAGCATTCCCTGTGAGACCAGTAATAGTTTCCGATACACCACTGGAGGTTCAATGAATTCCTGGACATTCACATTGACGATGAAACATTGATATTACATCGGGATTAAATACAAGAGGCACAATGCTGCCTTAAGTACAAGAATAGAGACTCTTCTTACCGTCGGTCCTTTGACCATTCCTTGTGAGTCCAGTATTAGGTTCCGCTACACCTCTGCAGGTTCAGTTTATTCCATGGACCTCCACATTGACGATGAAACACAGAAATGGCATCGGAATTAAATACAAAAGGCACAATGCCGCCTTAAGTACAAGAATAGAGACTCTTCTTACAGTCGGTGCTTTGAGCATTCCCTGTGAGACCAGTATTTGTTTCCGATACACCACTGCCGGTTGAATGTATTCCTTGGAGCTTCACATTGACGATGAAACACAGAAATGGCATCGGAACTAAATACAAAAGGCACAATGCCGCCTTAAATACAAGAATAGAAACTTTTCTTACTGTCGGTGCTTTGACATTCCCTGCGAGACCAGTATTAGTTTCCGATACACCACTGGAGGTTCAATGAATTCCTTGGACATTCACATTGACGATGAAACACTGAAATTACAGCGGAATTAAATACAAAAGGCAAAATGCCGCCTTAAGTACAAGAATAGTGACTCTTCTTACCGTCGGTGCTTTGAGCATTCCCTGTGAGACCAGTATTAGTTTCCGCTACACCTCTGCAGGTTCAGCTTATTCCTTGGACCTTCACATTGACTATGAAACACAGAAATGGCATCGGAATTAAATACAAAAGGCACAATGCCGCCTTAAGTACAAGAATAGAGACTCTTCTTACAGTCGGTGCTTTGAGCATTCCCTGTGAGACCAGTATTAGTTTCCGCTACACCTCTGCAGGTTCAGTTTATTCCTTGGACCTTCACATTGACGATGAAACACAGAAATGGCATCGGAATTAAATACAAAAGGCACAATGCCGCCTTAAGTACAAGAATAGAGACTCTTCTTACAGTCGGTGCTTTGAGCATTCCCTGTGAGACCAGTATTAGTTTCCGATACACCACTGCCGGTTCAATGTATTCCTTGGACCTTCACATTGACGATGAAACACAGAAATGGCATCGGAATTAAATACAAAAGGCACAATGCCGCCTTAAGTACAAGAATAGAGACTCTTCTTACAGTCGGTGCTTTGAGCATTCCCTGTGAGACCAGTATTAGTTTCCGATACACCACCGCAGGTTCAATGTATTCCTTGGACCTTCACATTGACGATGAAACACAGAAATGGCATCGGAATTAAATACAAAAGGCACAATGCCGCCTTAAATACAAGAATAGAGACTTTTCTTACCGTCGGTGCTTTGAGCATTCCCTGTGAGACCAGTATTAGTTTCCGATACACCACTGGAGGTTCAATGAATTCCTTGGACATTCACATTGACGATGAAACACTGAAATTACAGCGGAATTAAATACAAAAGGCACAATGCCGCCTTAAGTACAAGAATAGAGACTCTTCTTACCGTCGGTGCTTTGAGCATTCCCTGTGAGACCAGTATTAGTTTCCGCTACACCTCTGCAGGTTCAGTTTATTCCTTGGACCTTCACATTGACGATGAAACACAGAAATGGCATCGGAATTAAATACAAAAGGCACAATGCCGCCTTAAGTACAAGAATAGAGACTCTTATTACAGTCGGTGCTTTGAGCATTCCCTGTAAGACCAGTATTAGTTTCCGCTACACCTCTGCAGGTTCAATGTATTCCTTGAACCTTCACATTGACGATGAAACGCAGAAATCGCATCGGAATTAAATACAAATGGCACAATGCCGCCTTAAGTACTTGAATAGAGACTCTTCTTATAGTCGGTGCTTTGAGCATTCCCTGTGAGACCAGTATTAGTTTCCGATACGCCACTGCAGGTTCAATGTATTCCTTGGACCTTCAAATTGACGATGATACACAGAAATCGCATCGGAATTAAATACAAAAGGCACAATGCCGCCTTAAGTACAAGAATATAGACTCTTCTTACAGTCGGTGTTTTGAGCATTCCCTGTGAGACCAGTATTAGTTTCCGATACACCACTGCAGGTTCAATGTATTCCTCGGACCTTCACATTGACGATGAAACACAGAAATCGCATCGGAATTAAATACAAAAGGCATAATGCCGCCTTAAGAATAAGAATAGAGACTCTTCTTACAATCGGTGCTTTGAGCATTCCCTGTGAGACCTGTATTAGTTTCCGCTACACCTCTGCAGGTTCAGTTAATTCCTTGGACCTTCACATTGACGATGAAACACAGAAATGACATCGGAATTAAATACAAAAGGCACAATGCCGCCTTAAGTTCAAGAATAGAGACTCTTCTTACAGTCGGTCCTTTGAACATTCCCTGTGAGACCAGTATTAGCTTCCGATCTACCACTGAAGGTTCAATGTATTCCTTGGACCTTCACATTGACGATGAAACACAGAAATCGAATCGGAATTAAATCCAAAACACACAATGCCGCCTTAAGTACAAGATACAGACTCTACTTAAAGTCGGTGCGTTGAGCATTCCCTGTGAGACCAGTATTAGTTTCCGATACAGCACTGCAGGTTCAATGTATTCCTTGTACCTTCACACTGACGATGAAACACAGAAATGGCATCGGAATCAAATACAAAAGGCACAATGCCGCCTTAAGTACAAGAATAGAGACTCTTCTTACAGTCGGTGCTTTGAGCATTCCCTGTGAGACCAGTAATAGTATCCGATACACCACTGCAGGTTCAATCTATTCCTTGGACCATCACATTGACGATGAAACCAGAAATGGCATCGGAATTAAATACAAAAGGATGCAATGTCGCCTTAAGTACAAGAATAGAGACTCTTCTTACCATCGGTGCTTTGAGCATTCCCTGTGAGACCAGTAATAGTTTCCGATACACCACTGGAGGTTCAATGAATTCCTGGACATTCACATTGACGATGAAACATTGAAATTACATCGGGATTAATTACAAGAGGCACAATGCTGCCTTAAGTACAAGAATAGAGACTCTTCTTACCTTCGGTCCTTTGACCATTCCTTGTGAGTCCAGTATTAGGTTCCGCTACACCTCTGCAGGTTCAGTTTATTCCTTGGACCTCCACATTGACGATGAAACACAGAAATCGCATCGGAATTAAATACAAAAGGCACAATGCCGCCTTAAGTACAAGAATAGAGACTCTTCTTACAGTCGGTGCTTTGAGCATTCCCTGTGAGACCAGTATTTGTTTCCGATACACCACTGCCGGTTGAATGTATTCCTTGGAGCTTCACATTGACGATGAAACACAGAAATGGCATCGGAACTAAATACAAAGGGCACAATGCCGCCTTAAGTACAAGAATAGAGATTCTTCTTACAGTCGGTGCTTTGAGCATTCCCTGTGAGACCAGTATTAGTTTCCGATACACCACCGCAGGTTCAATGTATTCCTTGGACCTTCACATTGACGATGAAACACAGAAATCGCATCGGAATTAAATACAAAAGGCACAATGCCGCCTTAAATACAAGAATAGAAACTTTTCTTACTGTCGGTGCTTTGACATTCCCTGCGAGACCAGTATTAGTTTCCGATACACCACTGGAGGTTCAATGAATTCCTTGGACATTCACATTGACGATGAAGCACTGAAATTACAGCGGAATTAAATACAAAAGGCACAATGCCGCCTTAAGTACAAGAATAGAGACTCTTCTTACCGTCGGTGCTTTGAGCATTCCCTGTGAGACCAGTATTAGTTTCCGCTACACCTCTGCAGGTTCAGTTTATTCCTTGGACCTTCACATAGACTATGAAACACAGAAATGGCATCGGAATTAAATACAAAAGGCACAATGCCGCCTTAAGTACAAGAATAGAGACTCTTCTTACAGTCGGTGCTTTGAGCATTCCCTGTGAGACCAGTATTACTTTCCGCTACAACTCAGCAGGTTCAGTTTATTCCTTGGACCTTCACATTGACGATGAAACACAGAAATGGCATCGGAATTAAATACAAAAGGCACAATGCCGCCTTAAGTACAAGAATAGAGACTCTTCTTACAGTCGGTGGTTTGAGCATTCCCTGTGAGACCAGTATTAGTTTCCGCTACACCTCTGCAGGTTCAGTTTATTCCTTGGACCTTCACATTGACGATGAAACCAGAAATGGCATCGGAATTAAAAAAAAAAAGGCACAATGCCGCCTTAAGTACAAGAATAGAGACTCTTCTTACAGTCGGTGCTTTGAGCATTCCCTGTGAGACCAGTATTAGTTTCCGATACACCACCGCAGGTTCAATGTATTCCTTGGACCTTCACATTGACGATGAAACACAGAAATGGCATCGGAATTAAATACAAAAGGCACAATGCCGCCTTAAATACAAGAATAGAGACTTTTCTTACCGTCGGTGCTTTGAGCATTCCCTGTGAGACCAGTATTAGTTTCCGATACACCACTGGAGGTTCAATGAATTCCTTGGACATTCACATTGACGATGAAACACTGAAATTACAGCGGAATTAAATACAAAAGGCACAATGCCGCCTTAAGTACAAGAATAGAGACTCTTCTTACCGTCGGTGCTTTGAGCATTCCCTGTGAGACCAGTATTAGTTTCCGCTACACCTCTGCAGGTTCAGTTTATTCCTTGGACCTTCACATTGACGATGAAACACAGAAATGGCATCGGAATTAATACAAAAGGCACAATGCCGCCTTAAGTACAAGAATAGAGACTCTTCTTACAGTCGGTGGTTTGAGCATTCCCTGTGAGACCAGTATTAGTTTCCGCTACACCTCTGCAGGTTCAGTTTATTCCTTGGACCTTCACATTGACGATGAAACCAGAAATGGCATCGGAATTAAATACAAAAGGATGCAATGTCGCCTTAAGTACAAGAATAGAGACTCTTCTTACAGTCGGTGCTTTGAGCATTCCCTGTGAGACCAGTATTAGTTTCCGATACACCTCTGCAGGTTCAGTTTATTCCTTGGACCTTCACATTAACGATGAAACACAGAAATGGCATCGAAATTAAATACAAAAGGCACAATGCCGCCTTAAGTACTTGAATAGAGACTCTTCTTATAGTCGGTGCTTTGAGCATTCCATGTGAGACCAGTATTAGTTTCCGATACGCCACTGCAGGTTCAATGTATTCCTTGGACCTTCAAATTGACGATGATACACAGAAATCGCATCGGAATTAAAAACAAAAGGCACAATGCCACCATAAGTACAAGAATAGAGACTCTTCCTACTGTCGGTGCTTTGCGCATTCCCTGTGAGACCAGTATTAGTTTCCGATACACCACTGCAGGTTCAAAGTATTCCTTGGACCTTCACATTGACGATGAAACACAGAAATCGCATAGGAATTAAATACAAAAGGCACAATGCCGCCTTAAGTACAAGAATAGAGACTCTTCTTACAGTCGGTGCTTTGAGCATTCCCTGTGAGACCAGTATTAGTTTCCGCTACACCTCTGCAGGTTCAGTTTATTCCTTGGACCTTCACATTGACGATGAAACACAGAAATGCCATCGGAATTAAATACAAAAGGCACAATGCCGCCTTAAGTTCAAGAATAGGGACTCTTCTTACAGTCGGTGCTTTGAGCATTCCCTGTGAGACCAGTATTAGCTTCCGATACACCACTGAAGGTTCAATGTATTCCTTGGACCTTCACATTGACGATGAAACACAGAAATCGCATCGGAATTAAATCCAAAACGCACAATGCCGCCTTAAGTACAAGATACAGACTCTACTTAAAGTCGGTGCTTTGAGCATTCCCTGTGAGACCAGTATTAGTTTCCGATACAGCACTGCATGTTCAATGTATTCCTTGTACCTTCACACTGACGATGAAACACAGAAATGGCATCGGAATCAAATACAAAAGGCACAATGCCGCCTTAAGTACAAGAATAGAGACTCTTCTTACAGTCGGTGCTTTGAGCATTCCCTGTGAGACCAGTAATAGTAGCCGATACACCACTGCAGGTTCAATCTATTCCTTGGACATACATATTGACGATGAAACACTGAAATTATATCGGAATGAAATACAAAAGGAACAATGCCGCCTTATTTACAAGAATATAGACTCTTCTTAACATCGGTGCTTTGAGCATTCCCTGTGAGACCAGTAATAGTTTCCGATACACCACTGGAGGTTCAATGAATTCCTGGACATTCACATTGACGATGAAACATTGAAATTACATCGGGATTAAATACAAGAGGCACAATGCTGCCTTAAGTACAAGAATAGAGACTCTTCTTACCGTCGGTCCTTTGACCATTCCCTGTGAGTCCAGTATTAGGTTCCGCTACACCTCTGCAGGTTCAGTTTATTCCTTGGACCTTCACATTGACGATGAAACACAGAAATGGCATCGGAATTAAATACAAAAGGCACAATGCCGCCTTAAGTACAAGAATAGAGACTCTTCTTACAGTCGGTGCTTTGAGCATTCCCTGTGAGACCAGTATTATTTTCCGATACACCACTGCCGGTTCAATGTATTCCTTGGAGCTTCACATTGACGATGAAACACAGAAAAGGCATCGGAATTAAATACAAAGGGCACAATGCCGCCTTAAGTGCAAGAATAGAGACTCTTCTTACAGTCGGTGCTTTGAGCATTCCCTGTGAGACCAGTATTAGTTTCCGATACACCACCGCAGGTTCAATGTATTCCTTGGTCCTTCACATTGACGATGAAACACAGAAATCGCATCGGAATTAAATACAAAAGGCACAATGCCGCCTTAAATACAAGAATAGAAACTTTTCTTACCGTCGGTGCTTTGAGCATTCCCTGTGAGACCAGTATTAGTTTCCGATACACCACTGCCG
Source organism: Schistocerca serialis cubense (assembly GCF_023864345.2). Lineage (NCBI taxonomy): Eukaryota > Metazoa > Arthropoda > Insecta > Orthoptera > Acrididae > Schistocerca > Schistocerca serialis. Next base: position 1,068,255,555 of record NC_064640.1, read on the forward strand.
GTTCAATGTATTCCTTGGACCTTCACATTGACGATGAAACACTGAAATGGCATCGGAATTAAATACAAAAGGCACAATGCCGCCTTAAGTACAAGAATAGAGACTCTTCTTACAGTCGATGCTTTGAGCATTCCCTGTGAGACCAGTATTAGTTTCCGATACACCACCGCAGGTTCAATGTATTCCTTGGACCTTCACATTGACGATGAAACACAGAAATGGCATCGGAATTAAATACAAAAGGCACAATGCCGCCTTAAATACAAGAATAGAGACTTTTCTTACCGTCGGTGCTTTGAGCATTCCCTGTGAGACCAGTATTAGTTTCCGATACACCACTGGAGGTTCAATGAATTCCTTGGACATTCACATTGACGATGAAACACTGAAATTACAGCGGAATTAAATACAAAAGGCACAATGCCGCCTTATGTACAAGAATAGAGACTCTTCTTACCGTCGGTGCTTTGAGCATTCCCTGTGAGACCAGTATTAGTTTCCGCTACACCTCTGCAGGTTTAGTTTATTCCTTGGACCATCACATTGACGATGAAACCAGAAATGGCATCGGAATTAAATACAAAAGGATGCAATGTCGCCTTAAGTACAAGAATAGAGACTCTTCTTACAGTCGGTGCTTTGAGCATTCCCTGTGAGACCAGTATTAGTTTCCGATACACCTCTGCAGGTTCAGTTTATTCCTTGGACCTTCACATTAACGATGAAACACAGAAATGGCATCGAAATTAAATACAAAAGGCACAATGCCGCCTTAAGTACTTGAATAGAGACTCTTCTTATAGTCGGTGCTTTGAGCATTCCATGTGAGACCAGTATTAGTTTCCGATACGCCACTGCAGGTTCAATGTATTCCTTGGACCTTCAAATTGACGATGATACACAGAAATCGCATCGGAATTAATAACAAAAGGCACAATGCCACCATAAGTACAAGAATAGAGACTCTTCCTACTGTCGGTGCTTTGCGCATTCCCTGTGAGACCAGTATTAGTTTCCGATACACCACTGCAGGTTCAAAGTATTCCTTGGACCTTCACATTGACGATGAAACACAGAAATCGCATAGGAATTAAATACAAAAGGCACAATGCCGCCTTAAGTACAAGAATAGAGACTCTTCTTACAGTCGGTGCTTTGAGCATTCCCTGTGAGACCAGTATTAGTTTCCGCTACACCTCTGCAGGTTCAGTTTATTCCTTGGACCTTCACATTGACGATGAAACACAGAAATGCCATCGGAATTAAATACAAAAGGCACAATGCCGCCTTAAGTTCAAGAATAGGGACACTTCTTACAGTCGGTGCTTTGAGCATTCCCTGTGAGACCAGTATTAGCTTCCGATACACCACTGAAGGTTCAATGTATTCCTTGGACCTTCACATTGACGATGAAACACAGAAATCGCATCGGAATTAAATCCAAAACGCACAATGCCGCCTTAAGTACAAGATACAGACTCTACTTAAAGTCGGTGTTTTGAGCATTCCCTGTGAGACCAATATTAGTTTCCGATACAGCACTGCATGTTCAATGTATTCCTTGTACCTTCACACTGACGATGAAACACAGAAATGGCATCGGAATCAAATACAAAAGGCACAATGCCGCCTTAAGTACAAGAATAGAGACTCTTCTTACAGTCGGTGCTTTGAGCATTCCCTGTGAGACCAGTAATAGTAGCCGATACACCACTGCAGGTTCAATCTATTCCTTGGACATACATATTGACGATGAAACACTGAAATTACATCGGAATGAAATACAAAAGGAACAATGCCGCCTTATTTACAAGAATAGAGACTATTCTTAACATCGGTGCTTTGAGCATTCCCTGTGAGACCAGTAATAGTTTCCGATACACCACTGGAGGTTCAATGAATTCCTGGACATTCACATTGACGATGAAACATTGAAATTACATCGGGATTAAATACAAGAGGCACAATGCTGCCTTAAGTACAAGAATAGAGACTCTTCTTACCGTCGGTCCTTTGACCATTCCCTGTGAGTCCAGTATTAGGTTCCGCTACACCTCTGCAGGTTCAGTTTATTCCTTGGACCTTCACATTGACGATGAAACACAGAAATGGCATCGGAATTAAATACAAAAGGCACAATGCCGCCTTAAGTACAAGAATAGAGACTCTTCTTACAGTCGGTGCTTTGAGCATTCCCTGTGAGACCAGTATTATTTTCCGATACACCACTGCCGGTTCAATGTATTCCTTGGAGCTTCACATTGACGATGAAACACAGAAAAGGCATCGGAATTAAATACAAAGGGCACAATGCCGCCTTAAGTACAAGAATAGAGACTCTTCTTACAGTCGATGCTTTGAGCATTCCCTGTGAGACCAGTATTAGTTTCCGATACACCACCGCAGGTTCAATGTATTCCTTGGTCCTTCACATTGACGATGAAACACAGAAATCGCATCGGAATTAAATACAAAAGGCACAATGCCGCCTTAAATACAAGAATAGAAACTTTTCTTACCGTCGGTGCTTTGAGCATTCCCTGTGAGACCAGTATTAGTTTCCGATACACCACTGGAGGTTCAATGAATTCCTTGGACATTCACATTGACGATGAAACACTGAAATTACAGCGGAATTAAATACAAAAGGCACAATGCCGCCTTAAGTACAAGAATAGAGACTCTTCTTACCGTCGGTGCTTTGAGCATTCCCTGTGAGACCAGTATTAGTTTCCGCTACACCTCTGCAGGTTCAGTTTATTCCTTGGACCTTCACATTGACTATGAAACACAGAAATGGCATCGAAATTAAATACAAAAGGCACAATGCAACCTTAAGTACAAGAATAGAGACTCTTCTTACAGTCGGTGCTTTGAGCATTCCCTGTGAGACCAGTATTAGTTTCCGCTACACTTCTGCAGGTTCAGTTTATTCCTTGGACCTTCACATTGACGATGAAACACAGAAATGTCATCGGAATTAAATACAAATCGCACAATGCCGCCTTAAGTACAAGAATAGAGACTCTTCTTACAGTCGGTGCTTTGAGCATTCCCTGTGAGACCAGTATTAGTTTCCGATACACCACTGCCGGTTCAATGTATTCCTTGGACCTTCACATTGACGATGAAACACAGAAATGGCATCGGAATTAAATACAAAAGGCACAATGCCGCCTTAAGTACAAGAATAGAGACTCTTCTTACAGTCGGTGCTTTGAGCATTCCCTGTGAGACCAGTATTAGTTTCCGATACACCACCGCAGGTTCAATGTATTCCTTGGACCTTCACATTGACGATGAAACACAGAAATGGCATCGGAATTAAATACAAAAGGCACAATGCCGCCTTAAATACAAGAATAGAGACTTTTCTTACCGTCGGTGCTATGAGCATTCCCTGTGAGACCAGTATTAGTTTCCGATACACCACTGGAGGTTCAATGAATTCCTTGGACATTCACATTGACGATGAAACACTGAAATTACAGCGGAATTAAATACAAAAGGCACAATGCCGCCTTAAGTACAAGAATAGAGACTCTTCTTACCGTCGGTGCTTTGAGCATTCCCTGTGAGACCAGTATTAGTTTCCGCTACACCTCTGCAGGTTCAGTTTATTCCTTGGACCTTCACATTGACGATGAAACACAGAAATGGCATCGGAATTAAATACAAAAGGCACAATGCCGCCTTAAGTACAAGAATAGAGACTCTTCTTACAGTCGGTGCTTTGAGCATTCCCTGTGAGACCAGTATTAGTTTCCGCTACTCCTCTGCAGGTTCAGTTTATTCCTTGGACCTTCACATTGACGATGAACCAGAAATGGCATCGGAATTAAATACAAAAGGCGCAATGTCGCCTTAAGTACAAGAATAGAGACTCTTCTTACAGTCGGTGCTTTGAGCATTCCCTGTGAGACCAGTATTAGTTTCCGATACACCTCTGCAGGTTCAGTTTATTCCTTGGACCTTCACATTAACGATGAAACACAGAAATGGCATCGAAATGAAATACAAAAGGCACAATGCCGCCTTAAGTACAAGAATAGAGACTCTTCTTACAGTCGGTGCTTTGAGCATTCCCTGTGAGACCAGTATTAGTTACCGATACACCACTGCCGGTTCAATGTATTCCTTGGACCTTCACATTGACGTTGAAACACAGAAATCGCATCGGAATTAAATACAAAACGCACAATGCCGCCTTAAGTACAAGAATAGAGACTCTTCTTACAGTCGGTGCTTTGAGCATTCCCTGTGAGACCAGTATTAGTTTCCGCTACACCTCTGCAGGTTCAATGTATTCCTTGAACCTTCACATTGACGATGAAACGCAGAAATCGCATCGGAAATAAATACAAATGGCACAATGCCGCCTTAAGTACCTGAATAGAGACTCTTCTTATAGTCGGTGCTTTGAGCATTCCCTGTGAGACCAGTATTAGTTTCCGATACGCCACTGCAGGTTCAATGTATTCCTTGGACCTTCAAATTGACGATGATACACAGAAATCGCATCGGAATTAAAAACAAAAGGCACAATGCCACCATAAGTACAAGAATAGAGACTCTTCCTACTGTCGGTGCTTTGCGCATTCCCTGTGAGACCAGTATTAGTTTCCGATACACCACTGCAGGTTCAAAGTATTCCTTGGACCTTCACATTGACGATGAAACACAGAAATCGTATAGGAATTAAATACAAAAGGCACAATGCCGCCTTAAGTACAAGAATAGAGACTCTTCTTACAGTCGGTGCTTTGAGCATTCCCTGTGAGACCAGTATTAGTTTCCGCTACACCTCTGCAGGTTCAGTTTATTCCTTGGACCGTCACATTGACGATGAAACACAGAAATGCCATCGGAATTAAATACAAAAGGCACAATGCCGCCTTAAGTTCAAGAATAGGAACTCTTCTTACAGTCGGTGCTTTGAGCATTCCCTGTGAGACCAGTATTAGTTTCCGATACACCACTGCAGGTTCAATGTATTCCTTGGACCTTCACATTGACGACGAAACACAGAAATCGCATCGGAATTAAATCCAAAACGCACAATGCCGCCTTAAGTACAAGAATACAGACTCTACTTACTGTCGGTGCTTTGAGCACTCCCTGTGAGACCAGTGTAAGTTTCCGATACACCACTGCAGGTTCAATGTATTCCTTGGACCTTCACATTGACGATGAAACACAGAAATGGCATCGGAATTAAATACAAAAGGAACAATGCCGCCTTAAGTACAAGAATAGAGACTCTTCTTACTGTCGGTGTTTTGAGCATTCCATGTGAGACCAGTATTAGTTTCCGATACACCACCGCAGGTTCAATTTATTCCTTGGACCTTCACATTGACGATGAAACACAGAAATCGCATCGGAATTAAATACAAAACGCACAATGTCGCCTTAAATACAAGAATAGAGACTTTTCTTACCGTCGGTGCTTTTAGCATTCCCTGTGAGACCAGTATTAGTTTCCGATACACCACTGGAGGTTCAATGAATTCCTTGGACATTCACATCGACGATGAAACACTGAAATTACATCGGAATTAAATACAAAAGGCACAATGCCGCCTTAAGTACAAGAATAGAGACTCTTCTTACCGTCGGTGCTTTGAGCATTCCCTGTGAGACCAGTATTAGTTTCCACTACACCTCTGCAGGTTCAGTTTATTCCTTGGACCTTCACATTGACGATGAAACACAGAAATGGCATCGGAATTAAATACAAAAGGCACAATGCCGCCTTAAGTACAAGAATAGAGACTCTTCTTCCAGTCGGTGCTTTGAGCATTCCCTGTGAGACCAGTATTAGTTTCCGATACACCACTGGAGGTTCAATGAATTCCTTGGACATTCACATTGACGATGAAACACTGAAATTACAGCGGAATTAAATACAAAAGGCACAATGCCGCCTTAAGTACAAGAATAGAGACTCTTCTTACCGTCGGTGCTTTGAGCATTCCCTGTGAGACCAGTATTAGTTTCCGCTACACCTCTGCAGGTTCAGTTTATTCCTTGAACCTTCACATTGACGATGAAACGCAGAAATCGCATCGGAAATAAATACAAATGGCACAATGCCGCCTTAAGTACTTGAATAGAGACTCTTCTTATAGTCGGTGCTTTGAGCATTCCCTGTGAGACCAGTATTAGTTTCCGATACGCCACTGCAGGTTCAATGTATTCCTTGGACCTTCAAATTGACGATGATACACAGAAATCGCATCGGAATTAAAAACAAAAGGCACAATGCCACCATAAGTACAAGATTAGAGACTCTTCCTAATGTCGGTGCTTTGCGCATTCCCTGTGAGACCAGTATTAGTTTCCGATACACCACTGCAGGTTCAAAGTATTCCTTGGACCTTCACATTGACGATGAATCACAGAAATCGCATAGGAATTAAATACAAAAGGCACAATGCCGCCTTAAGTACAAGAATAGAGACTCTTCTTACTGTCGGTGCTTTGAGCATTCCCTGTGAGACCAGTATTAGTTTCCGCTACACCTCTGCAGGTTCAGTTTATTCCTTGGACCGTCACATTGACGATGAAACACAGAAATGCCATCGGAATTAAATACAAAAGGCACAATGCCGCCTTAAGTTCAAGAATAGGGACTCTTCTTACAGTCGGTGCTTTGAGCATTCCCTGTGAGACCAGTATTAGTTTCCGATACACCACTGCAGGTTCAATGTATTCCTTGGACCTTCACATTGACGACGAAACACAGAAATCGCATCGGAATTAAATCCAAAACGCACAATGCCGCCTTAAGTACAAGAATACAGACTCTACTTACAGTCGGTGCTTTGAGCACTCCCTGTGAGACCAGTGTAAGTTTCCGATACATCACTGCAGGTTCAAAGTATTCCTTGGACCTTCACATTGACGATGAAACACAGAAATGGCATCGGAATTAAATACAAAAGGAACAATGCCGCCTTAAGTACAAGAATAGAGACTCTTCTTACAGTCGGTGTTTTGAGCATTCCATGTGAGACCAGTATTAGTTTCCGATACACCACCGCAGGTTCAATTTCTTCCTTGGACCTTCACATTGACGATGAAACACAGAAATCGCATCGGAATTAAATACAAAAGGCACAATGTCGCCTTAAATACAAGAATAGAGACTTTTCTTACCGTCGGTGCTTTGAGCATTCCCTGTGAGACCAGTATTAGTTTCCGATACACCACTGGAGGTTCAATGAATTCCTTGGACATTCACATCGACGATGAAACACTGAAATTACATCGGAATTAAATACAAAAGGCACAATGCCGCCTTAAGTACAAGAATAGAGACTCTTCTTACCGTCGGTGCTTTGAGCATTCCCTGTGAGACCAGTATTAGTTTCCACTACACCTCTGCAGGTTCAGTTTATTCCTTGGACCTTCACATTGACGATGAAACACAGGAATGGCATCGGAATTAAATACAAAAGGCACAATGCCGCCTTAAGTACAAGAATAGAGACTCTTCTTACAGTCCGTGCTTTGAGCATTCCCTGTGAGACCAGTATTAGTTTCCGATACACCACTGCAGGTTCAATGTATTCCTTGGACATACACATTGACGATGAAACGCTGAAATCTCATCGGAATTAAATACAAAAGGCACAATGCCGCCATTAGTGCAAGAAGAGTGAGACTTCTTAGAGTCTGTGTCTTGATCCTCTCCTGTGCGACCTGTATTAGTTTTCGATACGCCACTGCAGGTTCAATGTATTCCTTGGACCTTCAAATTGACGATGATACACAGAAATAGCAGCGGAATTAAATACAAAAGGCACAATGCCGCCTTAAGTACAAGAATAGAGACTCTTCTTACAGTCGGTGCTTTGAGCATTCCCTGTGAGACCAGTATTAGTTTCCGCTACTCCTCTGCAGGTTCAGTTTATTCCTTGGACCTTCACATTGACGATGAACCAGAAATGGCATCGGAATTAAATACAAAAGGCGCAATGTCGCCTTAAGTACAAGAATAGAGACTCTTCTTACAGTCGGTGCTTTGAGCATTCCCTGTGAGACCAGTATTAGTTTCCGATACACCTCTGCAGGTTCAGTTTATTCCTTGGACCTTCACATTAACGATGAAACACAGAAATGGCATCGAAATGAAATACAAAAGGCACAATGCCGCCTTAAGTACAAGAATAGAGACTCTTCTTACAGTCGGTGCTTTGAGCATTCCCTGTGAGACCAGTATTAGTTACCGATACACCACTGCCGGTTCAATGTATTCCTTGGACCTTCACATTGACGTTGAAACACAGAAATCGCATCGGAATTAAATACAAAACGCACAATGCCGCCTTAAGTACAAGAATAGAGACTCTTCTTACAGTCGGTGCTTTGAGCATTCCCTGTGAGACCAGTATTAGTTTCCGCTACACCTCTGCAGGTTCAATGTATTCCTTGAACCTTCACATTGACGATGAAACGCAGAAATCGCATCGGAAATAAATACAAATGGCACAATGCCGCCTTAAGTACCTGAATAGAGACTCTTCTTATAGTCGGTGCTTTGAGCATTCCCTGTGAGACCAGTATTAGTTTCCGATACGCCACTGCAGGTTCAATGTATTCCTTGGACCTTCAAATTGACGATGATACACAGAAATCGCATCGGAATTAAAAACAAAAGGCACAATGCCACCATAAGTACAAGAATAGAGACTCTTCCTACTGTCGGTGCTTTGCGCATTCCCTGTGAGACCAGTATTAGTTTCCGATACACCACTGCAGGTTCAAAGTATTCCTTGGACCTTCACATTGACGATGAAACACAGAAATCGTATAGGAATTAAATACAAAAGGCACAATGCCGCCTTAAGTACAAGAATAGAGACTCTTCTTACAGTCGGTGCTTTGAGCATTCCCTGTGAGACCAGTATTAGTTTCCGCTACACCTCTGCAGGTTCAGTTTATTCCTTGGACCGTCACATTGACGATGAAACACAGAAATGCCATCGGAATTAAATACAAAAGGCACAATGCCGCCTTAAGTTCAAGAATAGGAACTCTTCTTACAGTCGGTGCTTTGAGCATTCCCTGTGAGACCAGTATTAGTTTCCGATACACCACTGCAGGTTCAATGTATTCCTTGGACCTTCACATTGACGACGAAACACAGAAATCGCATCGGAATTAAATCCAAAACGCACAATGCCGCCTTAAGTACAAGAATACAGACTCTACTTACTGTCGGTGCTTTGAGCACTCCCTGTGAGACCAGTGTAAGTTTCCGATACACCACTGCAGGTTCAATGTATTCCTTGGACCTTCACATTGACGATGAAACACAGAAATGGCATCGGAATTAAATACAAAAGGAACAATGCCGCCTTAAGTACAAGAATAGAGACTCTTCTTACTGTCGGTGTTTTGAGCATTCCATGTGAGACCAGTATTAGTTTCCGATACACCACCGCAGGTTCAATTTATTCCTTGGACCTTCACATTGACGATGAAACACAGAAATCGCATCGGAATTAAATACAAAACGCACAATGTCGCCTTAAATACAAGAATAGAGACTTTTCTTACCGTCGGTGCTTTTAGCATTCCCTGTGAGACCAGTATTAGTTTCCGATACACCACTGGAGGTTCAATGAATTCCTTGGACATTCACATCGACGATGAAACACTGAAATTACATCGGAATTAAATACAAAAGGCACAATGCCGCCTTAAGTACAAGAATAGAGACTCTTCTTACCGTCGGTGCTTTGAGCATTCCCTGTGAGACCAGTATTAGTTTCCACTACACCTCTGCAGGTTCAGTTTATTCCTTGGACCTTCACATTGACGATGAAACACAGAAATGGCATCGGAATTAAATACAAAAGGCACAATGCCGCCTTAAGTACAAGAATAGAGACTCTTCTTCCAGTCGGTGCTTTGAGCATTCCCTGTGAGACCAGTATTAGTTTCCGATACACCACTGGAGGTTCAATGAATTCCTTGGACATTCACATTGACGATGAAACACTGAAATTACAGCGGAATTAAATACAAAAGGCACAATGCCGCCTTAAGTACAAGAATAGAGACTCTTCTTACCGTCGGTGCTTTGAGCATTCCCTGTGAGACCAGTATTAGTTTCCGCTACACCTCTGCAGGTTCAGTTTATTCCTTGAACCTTCACATTGACGATGAAACGCAGAAATCGCATCGGAAATAAATACAAATGGCACAATGCCGCCTTAAGTACTTGAATAGAGACTCTTCTTATAGTCGGTGCTTTGAGCATTCCCTGTGAGACCAGTATTAGTTTCCGATACGCCACTGCAGGTTCAATGTATTCCTTGGACCTTCAAATTGACGATGATACACAGAAATCGCATCGGAATTAAAAACAAAAGGCACAATGGCACCATAAGTACAAGATTAGAGACTCTTCCTAATGTCGGTGCTTTGCGAATTCCCTGTGAGACCAGTATTAGTTTCCGATACACCACTGCAGGTTCAAAGTATTCCTTGGACCTTCACATTGACGATGAAACACAGAAATCGCATAGGAATTAAATACAAAAGGCACAATGCCGCCTTAAGTACAAGAATAGAGACTCTTCTTACTGTCGGTGCTTTGAGCATTCCCTGTGAGACCAGTATTAGTTTCCGCTACACCTCTGCAGGTTCAGTTTATTCCTTGGACCGTCACATTGACGATGAAACACAGAAATGCCATCGGAATTAAATACAAAAGGCACAATGCCGCCTTAAGTTCAAGAATAGGGACTCTTCTTACAGTCGGTGCTTTGAGCATTCCCTGTGAGACCAGTATTAGTTTCCGCTACACCTTTTCAGGTTCAGTTTATTCCTTGGACCTTCACATTGACGATGAAACACAGAAATGGCATTGGAATTAAATACAAAAGGCACAATGCCGCCTTAAGTACAAGAATAGAGACTCTTCTTACAGTCGGTGCTTTGAGCATTGCCTGTGAGACCAGTATTAGTTTCCGATACACCACTGCAGGTTCAATGTATTCCTTGGATTTCACATTGACGATGAAACACAGAAATCGCATCGAAATTAAATACAAAAGGCACAATGCCGCCTTATGGACAAGAATAGAGACTCTTCTTAAGTCGGTGCTTTGAGCATTCCCTGTGAGACCAGTATTAGCTTCCGATACACCACTGCAGGGTCAATGAATTCCTTGGACATTCACATTGAAGTAGAAACACTGAAATTACATCGGAATTAAATACTTATGGCACAATGCCGCCTTAAGTACAAGAATAGAGACTCTTCTTACAGTCGGTGTTTTGAGCATTCCCTGTGAGACCAGTATTAGTTTCCGATACACCACTGCAGGTTCAATGTATTGCTTTGACCTTCAAATTGACCATGAAACACAGAAATGGCATCGGAATTAAATACAAAAGTCACAATGCCGCCTGAAGTACAAGAATAGAGACTTTTCTTACAGTCGGTGCTTTGAGCATTCCCTGTGAGACCAGAATTAGTTTCCGATACACCACTGCAGGTTCAATGTATTCCTCGGACATACACATTGACGGTGAAACACTGAAATCACATCGGAATTAAATACAAAAGGCACAATGCCGCCTTAAGTGCAAGTAGAGTGATACTTCTTAGAGTCTGTGCTTTCATCCTTTCCTGTGAGACCTGTATTAGTTTCCGATACACCACTGTAGGTTCAATGTGTTCCTTGCACCTTCACATTGACGAAGAAACACAGAAATCGCGTCGGAATTAAATACACAAAGGCACAATGCCGCCTTAACTACAAGAATAGAGACTCTTCTTACAGTCGGTGTTTTGAGCGTTCCCTGTGAGACCAGTGTTAGTTTCCGATACACCACTGCAGGTTCAATGTATTCCTTTGACCTTCAAATTGACCATGAAACACAGAAATGGCATCGGAATTAAATACAAAAGTCACAATGCCGCCTGAAGTACAAGAATAGAGACTTTTCTTACAGTCGGTGCTTTGAGCATTCCCTGTGAGACCAGTATTAGTTTCCGATACACCACTGCAGGTTCAATGTATTCCTCGGACATACACATTGACGATGAAACACTGAAATCACATCGGAATTAAATACAAAAGGCACAATGCCGCCATTAGGGCAAGAAGAGTGAGACTTCTTAGAGTCTGTGTTTTGATCCTCTCCTGTGCGACCTGTATTAGTTTTCGATACGCCACTGCAGGTTCAATGTATTCCTTGGACCTTCGAATTGACGATGATACACAGAAATCGCAGCGGAATTAAATACAAAAGGCACAATGCCGCCTTAAGTACAAGAATAGAGACTCTTCTTACAGTCGGTGCTTTGAGCATTCCCTGTGAGACCAGTATTAGTTTCCGATACACCACTGCGGGTGCAATGTATTCCTTGGACCTTCACATTGACGATGAAACACAGAAATCGCATCGGAATTATATCCAAAACGCACAATGCCGCCTTAAGTACAAGAATACAGACTCTACTTACAGTCGGTGCTTTGAGCATTCCCTGTGAGACCAGTATTAGTTTCCGATACACCACTGCAGGTTCAATGTATTCCTTGGACCTTCACATTGACGATGGAACACAGAAATCGCATCGGTATCAAATACAAAAGGCACAATGCCGCCTTAAGTACAAGAATAGAGACACTTCTTTCAGTCGGTGCTTTGAGCATTCCCTGTGAGACCAGTAATAGTATCCGATACATCACTGCAGGTTCAATCAATTCCTTGGACATACACATTGACGATGAAACACAGAAATTACATCGGAATTAAATACAAAAGGAACAATGCCGATTTAAGTACAAGAATAGAGACTTTTCTTACCGTCGGTGCTTTGAGCATTCCCTGTGAGACCAGTATTAGTTTCCGATACACCACTGGAGGTTCAATGAATTCCTTGGACATTCACATTGACGATGAAAAACTGAAATTACAGCGGAATTAAATACAAAAGGCACAATGCCGCCTTAAGTACAAGAATAGAGACTCTTCTTACCGTCGGTGCTTTGAGCATTCCCTGTGAGACCAGTATTAGTTTCCGCTACACCTCTGCAGGTTCAGTTTATTCCTTGGACCTTCACATTGACGATGAAACACAGAAATGGCATCGGAATTAAATACAAAAGGCACAATGCCGCCTTAAGTACAAGAATAGAGACTCTTCTTACTGTCGGTGCTTTGAGCATTCCCTGTGAGACCAGTATTAGTTTCCGCTACACCTCTGCAGGTTCAGTTTATTCCTTGGACCTTCACATTGACGATGAAACACAGAAATGGCTTCGGAATTAAATACAAAAGGCACAATGCCGCCTTACGTACATGAATAGAGACTCTTCTTACATTCGGTGCTTTGAGCATTCCCTGTGAGACCATTATTAGTTTCCGATACACCACTGCAGGTTCAATGTATTCCTTGGACCTTCACATTGACGATGAAACACAGAAATCGCATCGGAATGAAATACAAAAGGCACAATGCCGCCTTAAGTACAAGAATAGAGACTCTTCTTACAGTCGGTGCTTTGAGCATTCCCTGTGAGACCAGTATTAGTTTCCGATACACCTCTGCAGGTTCAGTTTATTCCTTGGACCTTCACATTGACGATGAAACACAGAAATGGCATCGAAATTAAATACAAAAGGAACAATGCCGCCTTAAGTACAAGAAAAGAGACTCTTCTTACAGTCGGTGCTTTGAGCATTCCCTGTGAGACCAGTATTAGTTTCCGATACACCACTGCCGGTTCAATGTATTCCTTGGACTTTCACATTGACGATGAAACACAGAAATCGCATCGGAATTAAATACAAAACGCACAATGCCGCCTTAAGTACAAGAATAGAGACTCTTCTTACAGTCGGTGCTTTGAGCATTCCCTGTGAGACCAGTATTAGTTTCCGCTACACCTCTGCTGGTTCAATGTATACCTTGAACCTTCACATTGACGATGAAACGCAGAAATTGCATCGGAATTAAATACAAAAGGCACAATGCCGCCTTAAGTACTTGAATAGAGACTCTTCTTACAGTCGGTTATTTGAGCATTCCCTGTGAGACCAGTATTAGTTTCCGATACACCACTGCAGGTTCAATGTATTCCTTGGACCTTCACATTGACGATGAAACACAGAAATCGCATCGGAATTAAATACAAAAGGCATAATGCCGCCTTAAGTACAAGAATAGAGACTCTTCATACAATCGGTGCTTTGAGCATTCCCTGTGAGACCTGTATTAGTTTCCGCTACACCTCTGCAGGTTCAGTTAATCCCTTGGCCTTCACATGGACGATGAAACACAGAAATGGCATCGGAATTAAATACAAAAGGCACAATGTCGCCTTAAGTTCAAGAATAGAGACTCCTCTTACAGTCGGTGCTTTGAGCATTCCCTGTGAGACCAGTATTAGTTTCCGATACACCACTGGAGGTTCAATGAATTCCTTGGACATTCACATTGACGATGAAAAACTGAAATTACAGCGGAATTAAATACAAAAGGCACAATGCCGCCTTAAGTACAAGAATAGAGACTCTTCTTACCGTCGGTGCTTTGAGCATTCCCTGTGAGACCAGTATTAGTTTCCGCTACACCTCTGCAGGTTCAGTTTATTCCATGGACCTTCACATTGACGATGAAACACAGAAATGGCATCGGAATTAAATACAAAAGGCACAATGCCGCCTTAAGTACAAGAATAGTGACTCTTCTTACTGTCGGTGCTTTGAGCATTCCCTGTGAGACCAGTATTAGTTTCCGCTACACCTCTGCAGGTTCAGTTTATTCCTTGGACCTTCACATTGACGATGAAACACAGAAATGGCTTCGGAATTAAATACAAAAGGCACAATGCCGCCTTACGTACATGAATAGAGACTCTTCTTACAGTCGGTGCTTTGAGCATTCCCTGTGAGACCAGTATTAGTTTCCGCTACACCTCTGCAGGTTCAATGTATACCTTGAACCTTCACATTGACGATGAAACGCAGAAATCGCATCGGAATTAAATACAAAAGGCACAAAGCCGCCTTAAGTACTTGAATAGAGACTCTTCTTACAGTCAGTTATTTGAGCATTCCCTGTGAGACCAGTATTAGTTTCCGATACACCACTGCAGGTTCAATGTATTCCTTGGACCTTCACATTGACGATGAAACACAGAAATCGCATCGGAATTAAATACAAAAGGCATAATGCCGCCTTAAGTACAAGAATAGAGACTCTTCATACAATCGGTGCTTTGAGCATTCCCTGTGAGACCTGTATTAGTTTCCGCTACACCTCTGCAGGTTCAGTTAATCCCTTGGCCTTCACATGGACGATGAAACACAGAAATGGCATCGGAATTAAATACAAAAGGCACAATGCCGCCTTAAGTTCAAGAATAGAGACTCTTCTTACAGTCGGTGCTTTGAATATTCCCTGTGAGACCAATATTAGCTTCCGATACACCACTGCAGGTTCAATGTATTCCTTGGACCTTCACATTGACGATGAAACACAGAAATCGCATCGCAATTAAATCCAAAACGCACAATGCCGCCTTAAGTACAAGATACAGACTCTACTTAAAGTCGGTGCTTTGAGCATTCCCTGTGAGACCAGTATTAGTTTCCGATACACCACTGCAGGTTCAATGTATTCCTTGTACCTTCACACTGACGATGAAACACAGAAATGGCATCGAAATCAAATACAAAAGACACAATGCCGCCTTAAGTACAAGAATAGAGACTCTTCTTACAGACGGTGCTTTGAGCATTCCCTGTGAGACCAGTAATAGTATCCGATACACCACTGCAGGTTCAATCTATTCCTTGGACATACATATTGACGATGAAACACTGAAATTACGTCGGAATTAAATACAAAAGGAACAATGCCGCCTTATGTACAAGAATAGAGACTCTTCTTACCGTCGGTGCTTTGAGCATTCCCTGTGAGACCAGTAATAGTTTCCGATACACCACTGGAGGTTCAATGAATTCCTGGACATTCACAATGACGATGAAACATTGAAATTACATCGGGATTAAATACAAAAGGCACAATGCTGCCTTAAGTACAAGAATAGAGACTCTTCTTTCAGTCGGTGCTTTGAGCATTCCCTGTGAGACCAGTAATAGTATCTGATATACCACTGCACGTTCAATCTATTCCTTGGACATACACATTGACGATGAAATACTGAAATTACATCGGAATTAAATACAAAAGGAAAAATGCCGATTTAAGTACAAGAATAGAGACTTTTCATACCGTCGGTGCTTTGAGCACTCCCTGTGAGACCAGTATTAGTTTCCGATACACCACTGGAGGTTCAATGAATTTCTTGGACATTCACATTGACGATGAAACATTGAAATTACATCGGAATTAAATACAAAAGGCACAATGCTGCCTTAAGTACAAGAATAGAGACTCTTCTTACCGTCGGTGCTTTGAGCATTCCCTGTGAGACCAGTATTAGTTTCCGATACACCACTGCAGGTTCAATGTATTCCTTGGACCTTCACATTGACGATGGAACACAGAAATCGCATCGGAATCAAATACAAAAGGCACAATGCCGCCTTAAGTACAAGAATAGAGACTCTTCTTTCAGTCGGTGCTTTGAGCATTCCCTGTGAGACCAGTAATAGTATCCGATACACCACTGCAGGTTCAATCTATTCCTTGGACATACACATTGACGATGAAACACTGAAATTACATCGGAATTAAATACAAAAGGAACAATGCCGATTTAAGTACAAGAATAGACACTTTTCTTACCGTCGGTGCTTTGAGCATACCCTGTGAGACCAGTATTAGTTTCCGATACACCACTGGAGGTTCAATGAATTCCTTGGACATTCACATTGACGATGAAAGACTGAAATTACAGCGGAATTAAATACAAAAGGCACAATGCCGCCTTAAGTACAAGAATAGGGACTCTTCTTACCGTCGGTGCTTTGAGCATTCCCTGTGAGACCAGTATTAGTTTCCGCTACACCTCTGCAGGTTCAGTTTATTCCTTGGACCTTCACATTGACGATGAAACACAGAAATGGCATCGGAATTAAATACAAAAGGCACAATGCCGCCTTAAGTACAAGAATAGAGACTCTTCTTACTGTCGGTGCTTTGAGCATTCCCTGTGAGACCAGTATTAGTTTCCGCTACACCTCTGCAGGTTCAGTTTATTCCTAGGACCTTCACATTGACGATGAAACACAGAAATGGCTTCGGAATTAAATACAAAAGGCACAATGCCGCCTTACGTACATGAATAGAGAGTCTTCTTACAGTCAGTGCTTTGAGCATTCCCTGTGAGACCATTATTAGTTTCCGATACACCACTGCAGGTTCAATGTATTCCTTGGACCTTCACATTGACGATGAAACACAGAAATCGCATCAGAATGAAATACAAAAGGCACAATGCCGCCTTAAGTACAAGAATAGAGACTCTTCTTACAGTCGGTGCTTTGAGCATTCCCTGTGAGACCAGTATTAGTTTCCGATACACCTCTGCAGGTTCAGTTTATTCCTTGGACCTTCACATTGACGATGAAACACAGAAATGGCATCGAAATTAAATACAAAAGGAACAATGCCGCCTTAAGTACAAGAAAAGAGACTCTTCTTACAGTCGGTGCTTTGAGCATTCCCTGTGAGACCAGTATTAGTTTCCGATACACCACTGCCGGTTCAATGTATTCCTTGGACCTTCACATTGACGATGAAACACAGATATGGCATCGGAATCAAATACAAAAGGAACAGTGCCGCCTTTAGTACAAGAATAGAGACTCTTCTTACAGTCGGTGTTTTGAGCATTCCCTGTGAGACCAGTATTAGTTTCCGATACACCACCGCAGGTTCAATTTATTGCTTGGACATTGACATTGACGATGAAACACAGAAATCGCATCGGAATTAAATACAAAAGGCACAATGCCGCCTTAAATACAAGAATAGAGACTTTTCTTACCGTCGGTGCTTTGAGCATTCCCTGTGAGACCAGTATTAGTTTCCGATACACCACTGGAGGTTCAATGAATTCCTTGGACATTCACATCGACGATGAAACACCGAAATTACATCGGAATTAAATACAAAAGGCACAATGCCACCTTAAGTACAAGAATAGAGACTCTTTTTACCGTCGGTGCTTTGAGCATTCCCTGTGAGACCAGTATTAGTTTCCGATACACCACTGCAGGTTCAATGTATTCCTTGGACATACACATTGACGATGAAACACTGAAATTACATCGGAATTAAATACAAAAGGAGCAATGCCGATTTAAGGACAAGAATAGAGACTTTTCATACCGTCGGTGCTTTGAGCATTCCCTGTGAGACCAGTATAATTTTCCGATACACCACTGGAGGTTCAATGAATTTCTTGGACATTCACATTGACGATGAAACATTGAAATTACATCGGAATTAAATACAAAAGGCACAATGCCGCCTTAGGTACAAGAATAGAGACTCTTCTTTCAGTCGGTGCTTTTAGCATTCCCTGTGAGACCAGTAATAGTATCCGATACACCACTGCATGTTCAATCTATTCCTTGGACATACACATTGACGATGAAACACTGAAATTACATCGGAATTAAATACAAAAGGAGCAATGCCGAATTAAGTACAAGAATAGAGACTTTTCATACCGTCGGTGCTTTGAGCATTCCCTGTGAGACCAGTATAATTTTCCGATACACCACTGGAGGTTCAATGAATTTCTTGGACATTCACATTGACGATGAAACATTGAAATTACATCGGAATTAAATACAAAAGGCACAATGCTGCCTTAAATACAAGAATAGAGACTCTTCTTACCGTCGGTGCTTTGAGCATTCCCTGTGAGACCAGTATTAGTTTCCGCTACACCTCTGCAGGTTCAGTTTATTCCTTGGACCTTCACATTGACGATGAATCACAGAAATGGCATCGGAATTAAATACAAAAGGCACAATGCCGCCTTAAGTATAAGAATAGAGACTCTTCTTACAGTCGGTGCTTTGAGCATTCCCTGTGAGACCAGTATTAGCTTCCGATACACCACTGCGGTTCGATGTATTCCTTGGACATACACATTGACGATGAAACACTGGAATTACATCGGAATTAAATACAAAAGGCACAATGCCGCCTTAAGTGCAAGAAGAGTGATACTTCTTAGAGTCTGTGCTTTCATCCTTTCCAGTGAGACCTGTATTAGTTTCCGATACACCACTGTAGGTTCAATGTGTTCCTTGCACCTTCACATTGACGAAGAAACACAGAAATCGCATCGGAATTAAATACAAAAGGCACAATGCCGCCTTAAGTACAAGAATAGAGATTCTTCTAACAGTCGGTGCTTTGAGCATTCCCTGTGAGACCAGTATTAGTTTCCGATACACTACTACAGGTTCAGTGCATTCCTTGGACTTTCTCTTCGACGATGAAACACAGAAATGGCATCGCAATTAAATACAAAGGGCACAATGCCGCCTTAAGTACAAGAATAGACACTCTTCTTACAGTCGGTACTTTGAGCATTCCCTGTGAGACGAGTATTAGTTTCCGATACACCACTGGAGGTTCAATGAATTCCTTGGACATTCACATTGAAGATGAAACACTGAAATTTCATCGGAATTAAATACTTAAGGAACAATGCCGCCTTAAGTACAAGAATAGAGACTCTTCTTACAGTCGGTGTTTTGAGCATTCCCTGTGAGACCAGTATTAGTATCCGATACACCACTGCAGGTTCAATGTATTCATTGGACCTTCAAATTGACCAAGAAACACAGAAAAGGCATCGGAATTAAATAGAAAAGTCACAATGCCGCCTGAAGTACAAGAATAGAGACTTTTCTTACAGTCGGTGCTTTGAGCATTCCCTGTGAGACCAGTATTAGTTTCCGATACACCACTGCAGGTTCTATGTATTCCTCGGACATACACATTGACGATGAAACACTGAAATCACATTGGAATTAAATTCAAAAGGCACAATGCCGCCATTAGTGCAAGAAGAGTGAGACTTCTTAGAGTCTGTGTTTTGATCCTCTCCTGTGCGACCTGTATTAGTTTTCGATACGCCACTGCAGGTTCAATGTATTCCTTAGACCTTCAAATTGACGATGATACACAGAAATCGCAGCGGAATTAAATACAAAAGGCACAATGCCGCCTTAAGTACAAGAATAGAGACTCTTCTTACAGTCGGTGCTTTGAGCATTCCCTGTGAGACCAGTATTAGTTTCCGATACACCACTGCAGGTGCAATGTATTCCTTGGACCTTCACATTGACGATGAAACACAGAAATCGCATCGGAATTAAATCCAAAACGCACAATGCCGCCTTAAGTACAAGAATACTGACTCTACTTACAGTCGGTGCTTTGGGCATTCCCTGTGAGACCAGTATTAGTTTCCGATACACCACTGCAGGTTCAATGTATTCCTTGGACCTTCACATTGACGATTTAACACACAAATCGCATCGGAATCAAATACAAAAGGCACAATGCTGCCTTAAGTACAAGAATAGAGACTCTTCTTTCAGTCGGTTCTTTGAGCATTCCCTGTGAGACCAGTAATAGTATCCGATACACCACTGCAGGTTCAATCTATTCCTTGGACATACACATTGACGATGAAACACTGAAATTACATCGGAATAAAATACAAAAGGAACAATGCCGATTTAAGTACAAGAATAGTGACTTTTCTTACCGTCGATGCTTTGAGCATTCCCTGTGAGACCAGTATTAGTTTCCGATTCCTTGGACATTCACATTGACGATGAAAAACTGAAATTACAGCGGAATTAAATACAAAAGGCACAATGCCGCCTTAAGTACAAGAATAGAGACTCTTCTTACCGTCGGTGCTTTGAGCATTCCCAGTGAGACCAGTATTAGTTACCGCTACACCTCTGCAGGTTCAGTTTATTCCTTGGACCTTCACATTGACGATGAAACACAGAAATGGCATCGGAATTAAATACAAAAGGCACAATGTCCCCTTAAGTACAAGAATAGAGACTCTTCTTACTGTCGGTGCTTTGAGCATTCCCTGTGAGACCAGTATTAGTTTCCGCTACACCTCTGCAGGTTCAGTTTATTCCTTGGACCTTCACATTGACGATGAAACACAGAATTGGCTTCGGAATTAAATACAAAAGGCACAATGCCGCCTTACGTACATGAATAGAGACTCTTCTTACTGTCGGTGCTTTGAGCATTCCCTGTGAGACCATTATTAGTTTCCGATACACCACTGCAGTTTTTATGTATTCCTTGGACCTTCACATTGACGATGAAACACAGAAATCGCATCGGAATGAAATACAAAAGGCACAATGCCGCCTTAAGTACAAGAATAGAGACTCTTCTTACAGTCGGTGCTTTGAGCATTCCCTGTGAGACCAGTATTAGTTTCCGATACACCTCTGCAGGTTCAGTTTATTCCTTGGACCTTCACATTGACGATGAAACACAGAAATGGCATCGAAATTAAATACAAATGGAACAATGCCGCCTTTAGTACAAGAAAAGAGACTCTTCTTACAGTCGGTGCTTTGAGCATTCCCTGTGAGACCAGTATTAGTTTCCGATACACCACTGCCGGTTCAATGTATTCCTTGGACCTTCACATTGACGATGAAACACAGAAATGGCATCGGAATTAAATACCAAAGGAACAATGCCGCCTTAAGTACAAGAATAGAGACTCTTCTTACAGTCGGTGTTTTGAGCATTCCCTGTGAGACCAGTATTAGTTTCCGATACACCACCGCAGGTTCAATTTATTCCTTGGACCTTCACATTGACGATGAAACACAGAAATCGCATCGGAATTAAATACAAAAGGCACAATGCCGCCTTAAATACAAGAATAGAGACTTTTCTTACCGTCGGTGCATTGAGCATTCCCTGTGAGACCAGTATTAGTTTCCGATACACCACTGGAGGTTCAATGAATTCCTTGGACATTCACATCGACGATCAAACACCGAAATTACATCGGAATTAAATACAAAAGGCACAATGCCGCCTTAAGTACAAGAATAGAGACTCTTCTTACCGTCGGTGCTTTGAGCATTCCCTGTGAGACCAGTATTAGTTTCCACTACACCTCTCCTGGTTCAGTTTATTCCTTGGACCTTCACATTGACGATGAAACACAGAAATCGCATCGGAATTAAATCCAAAACGCACAATGCCGCCTTAAGTACAAGAATACAGACTCTACTTACAGTCGGTGCTTTGAGCATTCCCTGAGAGACCAGTATTAGTTTCCGATACACCACTGCAGGTTCAATGTATTCCTTGGACCTTCACATTGACGATGGAACACATAATTCGCATCGGAATCAAATACAAAAGGCACAATGCTGCCTTAAGTATAAGAATAGAGACTCTTCTTTCAGTCGGTGATTTTAGCATTCCCTGTGAGACCAGTAATAGTATCCGATACACCACTGCATGTTCAATCTATTCCTTGGACATAAACATTGACGATGAAACACTGAAATTACATCGGAATTAAATACAAAAGGAACAATGCCGATTTAAGTACAAGAATAGAGACTTTTCTTACCGTCGGTGCTTTGAGCATTCTCTGTGAGACCAGTATTAGTTTCCGATACACCACTGGAGGTTCAATGAATTTCTTGGACCTTCACATTGACGATGAAACACAGAAATAGCATCGGAATTAAATACAAAAGGCAAAATGCCGCCTTAAGTACAAGAATAGAGACTCTTCTTACAGTCGGTGCTTTGAGCATTCCCTGTGAGACCAGTATTAGCTTCCGATACACCACTGCAGGTTCGATGTATTCCTTGGACATACACATTGACGATGAAACACTGTAACTACATCGGAATTAAATACAAAAGGCACAATGCCGCCTTAAGTGCAAGAAGAGTGATACTTCTTAGAGTCTGTGCTTTCATCCTTTCCTGTGAGGCCTGTATTAGTTTCCGATACACCACTGTAGGTTCAATGTGTTCATTGCACCTTCACATTGACGAAGAAACACAGAAATCGCATCGGATTTAAATACAAAAGGCACAATGCCGCCTTAAGTACAAGAATAGAGATTCTTCTAACAGTCGGTGCTTTGAGCATTCCCTGTGAGATCAGTATTAGTTTCCGATACACTACTACAGGTTCAGTGCATTGCTTGGACTTTCACTTCGACGATGAAACACAGAAATGGCATCGCAATTAAATACAAAGGGCACAATGCCGCCTTAAGTACAAGAATAGACACTCTTCTTACAGTCGGTACTTTGAGCATTCCCTGTGAGACCAGTATTAGTTTCCGATACACCACTGGAGGTTCAATGAATTCCTTGGACATTCACATTGAAGATGAAACACTGAAATTACATCGGAATTAAATACTTAAGGCACAATGCCGCCTTAAGTACAAGAATAGAGACTCTTCTTACAGTCGGTGTTTTGAGCATTCCCTGTGAGACCAGTAATAGTTTCCGATACACCACTGCCGGTTCAATGTATTCCTTGGACCTTCAAATTGACCATGAAACACAGAAATGGCATCGGAATTAAATACAAAAGTCACAATGCCGCCTGAAGTACAAGAATAGAGACTTTTCTTACAGTCGGTGCTTTGAGCATTCCCTGTGAGACCAGTATTAGTTTCCGATACACCACTGCAGGTTCAATGTATTCCTCGGACATACACATTGACGATGAAACACTGAAATCAAATCGGAATAAAATACAAAAGGCACAATGCCGCCATTAGTGCAAGAAGAGTGAGACTTCTTAGAGTCTGTGTTTTGATCCTCTCCTGTGCGACCGGTATTAGTTTTCGATACGCCACTGCAGGTTCAATGTATTCCATAGACCTTCTAATTGACGATGATACACAGAAATCGCAGCGGAATTAAATACAAAAGGCACAATGCCTCCTTAAGTACAAGAATAGAGACTCTTCTTTCAGTCGGTTCTTTGAGCATTCCCTGTGAGACCAGTAATAGTATCCGATACACCACTGCAGGTTCAATCTATTCGTTGGACATACACATTGACGATGAAACACTGAAATTACATCGGTATTAAATACAAAAGGAACAATGCCGATTTAAGTACAAGAATAGAGACTTTTCTTACCGTCGGTGCTTTGAGCATTCCCTGTGAGACCAGTATTAGTTTCCGATACACCACTGGAGGTTCAATGAATTCCTTGGACATTCACATCGACGATGAAACACCGAAATTACATCGGAATTAAATACAAAATGCACAATGCCGCCTTAAGTACAAGAATAGAGACTCTTCTTACAGTCGGTGCTTTGAGCATTCCCTGTGAGACCAGTATTAGTTTCCGATACACCTCTGCAGGTTCAGTTTATTCCTTGGACCTTCACATTGACGATGAAACACAGAAATGGCATCGAAATTAAATACAAAAGGAACAATGCCGCCTTAAGTACAAGAAAAGAGACTCTTCTTACAGTCGGTGCTTTGAGCATTCCCTGTGAGACCAGTATTAGTTTCCGATACACCACTGCCGGTTCAATGTATTCCTTGGACCTTCACATTGGCGATGAATCACAGAAATGGCATCGGAATTAAATACCAAAGGAACAATGCCGCCTTAAGTACAAGAATAGAGACTCTTCTTACAGTCGGTGTTTTGAGCATTCCCTGTGAGACCAGTATTAGTTTCCGATACACCACCGCAGGTTCAATTTATTCCTTGGACCTTCACATTGACGATGAAACACTTGAAATCGCATCGGAATTAAATACAAAAGGCACAATGCCGCCTTAAATACAAGAATAGAGACTTTTCTTACCGTCGGTGCATTGAGCATTCCCTGTGAGACCAGTATTAGTTTCCGATACACCACTGGAGGTTCAATGAATTCCTTGGACATTCACATCGACGATGAAACACCGAAATTACATCGGAATTAAATACAAAAGGCACAATGCCGCCTTAAGTACAAGAATAGAGACTCTTCTTACCGTCGGTGCTTTGAGCATTCCCTGTGAGACCAGTATTAGTTTCCACTACACCTCTGCTGGTTCAGTTTATTCCTTGGACCTTCACATTGACGATGAAACACAGAAATCGCATCGGAATTAAATCCAAAACGCACAATGCCGCCTTAAGTACAAGAATACAGACTCTACTTACAGTCGGTGCTTTGAGCATTCCCTGTGAGACCAGTATTAGTTTCCGATACACCACTGCAGGTTCAATGTATTCCTTGGACCTTCACATTGACGATGGAACACATAATTCGCATCGGAATCAAATACAAAAGGCACAATGCTGCCTTAAGTATAAGAATAGAGACTCGTCTTTCAGTCGGTGCTTTTAGCATTCCCTGTGAGACCAGTAATAGTATCCGATACACCACTGCATGTTCAATCTATTCCTTGGACATAAACATTGACGATGAAACACTGAAATTACATCGGAATTAAATACAAAAGGAACAATGCCGATTTAAGTACAAGAATAGAGACTTTTCTTACCGTCGGTGCTTTGAGCATTCCCTGCGAGACCAGTATTAGTTTCCGATACACCACTAGAGGTTCAATGAATTTCTTGGACATTCACATTGACGATGAAACATTGAAATTACTTCGGAGTTAAATACAAAAGGCACAATGCTGCCATAAGTACAAGAATAGAGACTTTTCTTACCGTCGGTGCTTTGAGTATTCCCTCCGAGACCAGTATTAGTTTCCGCTACACCTCTGCAGGTTCAGTTTATTCCTTGGACCTTCACATTGACGATGAAACACAGAAATGGCATCGGAATTAAATACAAAAGGCAAAATGCCGCCTTAAGTACAAGAATAGAGACTCTTCTTACAGTCGGTGCTTTGAGCATTACCTGTGAGACCAGTATTAGTTTCCGATACACCACTGCCGGTTCAATGTATTCCTTGGACCTTCAAATTGACCATGAAACACAGAAATGGCATCGGAATTAAATACAAAAGTCACAATGCCGCCTGAAGTACAAGAATAGAGACTTTTCTTACAGTCGGTGCTTTGAGCATTCCTTGTGAGACCAGTATTAGTTTCCGATACACCACTGCAGGTTCAATGTATTCCTCGGACATACACATTGACGATGAAACACTGAAATTACATCGGTATTAAATACAAAAGGAACAATGCCGATTTAAGTACAAGAATAGAGACTTTTCTTACCGTCGGTGCTTTGAGCATTCCCTGTGAGACCAGTATTAGTTTCCGATACACCACTGGAGGTTCAATGAATTCCTTGGACATTCACATCGACGATGAAACACCGAAATTACATCGGAATTAAATACAAAATGCACAATGCCGCCTTAAGTACAAGAATTGAGACTCTTCTTACCGTCGGTGCTTTGAGCATTCCCTGTGAGACCAGTATTAGTTTCCACTACACCTCTGCAGGTTCAGTTTATTCCTTGGACCTTCACATTGACGATGAAACACAGAAATCGCATCGGAATTAAATCCAAAACGCACAATGCCGCCTTAAGTACAAGAATAACGACTCTACTTACAGTGGGTGCTTTGAGCATTCCCTGTGAGACCAGTATTAGTTTCCGATACACCACTGCAGGTTCAATGTATTCCTTGGACCTTCACATTGACGATGGAAGACATAATTCGCATCGGAATCAAATACAAAAGGCACAATGCTGCCTTAAGTACAAGAATAGAGACTCCTCTTTCAGTCGGTGCTTTTAGCATTCCCTGTGAGACCAGTAATAGTATCCGATACACCACTGCATGTTCAATCTATTCCTTGGACATACACATTGACGATGAAACACTGAAATTACATCGGAATTAAATACA
The DNA here is from genome assembly GCF_023864345.2 of Schistocerca serialis cubense. Classification (NCBI taxonomy): domain Eukaryota; kingdom Metazoa; phylum Arthropoda; class Insecta; order Orthoptera; family Acrididae; genus Schistocerca; species Schistocerca serialis. The sequence continues at coordinate 1,068,282,420 of NC_064640.1, forward strand.
AAAGCAACAATGCCGATTTAAGTACAAGAATAGAGACTTTTATTACCGTCGGTGCTTTGAGCATTCCCTGTGAGACCAGTATTAGCTTCCGAAACACCACTGCAGGTTCGAAGTATTCCTTGGACATACACATTGACGATGAAACACTGTAATTACATCGGAATTAAATACAAAAGGCACAATGCCGCCTTAAGTGCAAGAAGAGTGATACTTCTTAGAGTATGTGCTTTCATCCTTTCCTGTGAGACCTGTATTAGTTTCCGATACACCACTGTAGGTTCAATGTGTTCCTTGCACCTTCACATTGACGAAGAAACACAGAAATCGCATCGGAATTAAATACAAAAGGCACAATGCCGCCTTAAGTACAAGAATAGAGATTCTTCTAACAGTCGGTGCTTTGAGCATTCCCTGTGAGACCAGTATTAGTTTCCGATACACTACTACAGGTTCAGTGCATTCCTTGGACTTTCACTTCGACGATGAAACACAGAAATGGCATCGCAATTAAATACAAAGGGCACAATGCCGCCTTAAGTTCAAGAATAGACACTCTTCTTACAGTCGGTACTTTGAGCATTCCCTGTGAGACCAGTATTAGTTTCCGATACACCACTGGAGGTTCAATGAATTCCTTGGACATTCACATTGAAGATGAAACACTGATATTACATCGGAATTAAATACTTAAGGCACAATGCCGACTTAAGTACAAGAATAGAGACTCTTCTTACAGCCGGTGTTTTGAGCATTCCCTGTGAGACCAGTATTAGTTTCCGATACACCACTGCAGGTTCAATTTATTCCTTGGACCTTCAAATTGACCATGAAACACAGAAATGGCATCGGAATTAAATACAAAAGTCACAATGCCGAATGAAGTACAAGAATAGAGACTTTTCTTACAGTCGGTGCTTTGAGCATTCCCTGTGAGACCAGTATTAGTTTCCGATACACCACTGCAGGTTCAATGTATTCCTCGGACATACACATTGACGATGAAACACTGAAATCACATCGGAATTAAATACAAAAGGCACAATGCCGCCATTAGTGCAAGAAGAGTGAGACTTCTTAGAGTCTGTGTTTTGATCCTCTCCTGTGCGACCTGTATTAGTTTTCGATACGCCACTGCAGGTTCAATGTATTCCTTTGACCTTCAAATTGACGATGATACACAGAAATCGCAGCGGAATTAAATACAAAAGGCACAATGCCGCCTTAAGTACAAGAATAGAGACTCTTCTTTCAGTCGGTTCTTTGAGCATTCCCTGTGAGACCAGTAATAGTATCCGATACACCACTGCAGGTTCAATCTATTCCTTGGACATACACATTGACGATGAAACACTGAAATTACATCGGAATTAAATACAAAAGGAACAATGCCGATTTAAGTACAAGAATAGAGACTTTTCTTACCGTCGGTGCTTTGAGCATTCCCTGTGAGACCAGTATTAGTTTCCGATACACCACTGGAGGTTCAATGAATTCCTTGGACATTCACATTGACGATGAACAACTGAAATTACAGCGGAATTAAATACAAAAGGCACAATGCCGCCTTAAGTACAAGAATAGAGACTCTTCTTACCGTCGGTGCTTTGAGCATTCCCTGTGAGACCAGTATTAGTTTCCGCTACACCTCTGCAGGTTCAGTTTATTCCTTGGACCTACACATTGACGATGAAACACTGAAATTACATCGGAATTAAATACAAAAGGAACAATGCCGCCTTATGTACAAGAATAGAGACTCTTCTTACCGTCGGTGCTATGAGCATTCCCTGTGAGACCAGTAATAGTATCCGATACACCACTGGAGGTTCAATGAATTCCTGGACATTCACATTGACGATGAAACATTGAAATTACATCGGGATTAAATACAAAAGGCACAATGCTGCATTAAGTACAAGAATAGAGACTCTTCTTACCGTCGGTGCTTTGAGCATTCCCTGTGAGACCAGTATTAGTTTCCGGTACACCTCTGCAGGTTCAGTTTATTCCTTGGACCTTCACATTGACGATGAAACACAGAAATGGCATCGGAATTAAATACAAAAGGCACAATGCCACCTTAAGTACAAGAATAGAGACTCTTCTTACAGTCGGTGCTTTGAGCATTCCCTGTGACACCAGTATTAGTTTCCGCTACACCTCTGCAGGTTCAGTTTATTCCTTGGACCTTCACATTGACGATGAAACACAGAAATGGCATCGGAATTAAATACAAAAGGCACAATGCCGCCTTAAGTACAAGAATAGAGACTCTTCTTACAGTCGGTGCTTTGAGCATTCCCTGTGAGACCAGTATTACTTTCCGATACACCACTGCAGGTTCAATGTATTCCTTGCACCTTCACATTGACGATGAAACACAGAAATGGCATCGGAATTAAATACAAAAGGAACAATGCCGCCTTAAGTACAAGAATAGAGACTCTTCTTACAGTCGGTGTTTTGAGCATTCCCTGTGAGACCAGTATTAGTTTCCGATACACCACCGCAGGTTCAATTTATTCCTTGGACCTTCACATTGACGATGAAACACAGAAATCGCATCGGAATTAAATACAAAAGGCACAATGCCGCCTTAAATGCAAGAATAGAGACTTTTCTTACCGTCGGTGCTTTGAGCATTCCCTGTGAGACCAGTATTAGTTTCCGATACACCACTGGAGGTTCAATGAATTCCTTGGACATTCACATCGACGATGAAACACCGAAATTACATCGGAATTAAATACAAAAGGCACAATGCCGCCTTAAGTACAAGAATAGAGACTCTTCTTACCGTCGGTGCTTTGAGCATTCCCTGTGAGACCAGTATTAGTTTCCACTACACCTCTGCAGGTTCAGTTTATTCCTTGGACCTTCACATTGACGATGAAACACAGAAATCGCATCGGAATTAAATCCAAAACGCACAATGCCGCCTTAAGTACAAGAATACAGACTCTACTTACAGTCGGTGCTTTGAGCATTCCCTGTGAGACCAGTATTAGTTTCCGATACACCACTGCAGGTTCAATTAATTCCTTGGACCTTCACATTGACGATGGAACACAGAATTCGCATCGGAATCAAATACAAAAGGCACAATGCCGCCTTAAGTACAAGAATAGAGACTCTTCTTTCAGTCGGTGCTTTGAGCATTCCCTGTGAGACCAGTAATAGTATCCGATACATCACTGCAGGTTCAATCTATTCCTTGGACATACACATTGACGATGAAACACTGAAATTACATCGGAATTAAATACAAAAGGAACAATGCCGATTTAAGTACAAGAATAGAGACTTTTCTTACCGTCGGTGCTTTGAGCATTCCCTGTGAGACCAGTATTAGTTTCCGATACACCACTGGAGGTTCAATGAATTTCTTGGACATTCACATTGACGATGAAACATTGAAATTACATCGGAATTAAATACAAAAGGCACAATGCTGCCTTAAGTACAAGAATAGAGACTCTTCTTACCGTCGGTGCTTTGAGCATTCCCTGTGAGACCAATATTAGTTTACGCTACACCTCTGCAGGTTCAGTTTATTCCTTGGACCTTCACATTGTCGATGAAACACAGATATGGCATCGGAATTGAATACAAAAGGCACAATGCGGCCTTAAGTACAAGAATAGAGACTCTTCTTACAGTCGGTGCTTTGAGCATTCCATGTGAGACCAGTATTAGTTTCCGATACACCACTGCAGGTTCAATGTATTCCTTGGACCTTCACATTGACGATGAAACACAGAAATGGCATCGGAATTAAATACAAAAGGCACAATGCGGCCTTAAGTACAAGAATAGAGACTCTTCTTACAGTCGGTGCTTTGAGCATTCCATGTGAGACCAGTATTAGTTTCCGATACACCACTGTAGGTTCAATGTGTTCCTTGCACCTTCACATTGACGAAGAAACACAGAAATCGCATCGGAATTAAATACAAAAGGCACAATGCCGCCTTAAGTACCAGAATAGAGATTCTTCTAACAGTCGGTGCTTTGAGCATTCCCTGTGAGACCAGTATTAGTTTCCGATACACTACTACAGGTTCAGTGCATTCCTTGGACTTTCACTTCGACGATGAAACACAGAAATGGCATTGCAATTAAATACAAAGGGCACAATGCCGCCTTAAGTACAAGAATAGACACTCTTCTTACAGTCGGTACTTTGAGCATTCCCTGTGAGACCAGTATTAGTTTCCGATACACCACTGGAGGTTCAATGAATTCCTTGGACATTCACATTGAAGATGAAACACTGAAATCACATCGGAATTAAATACTTAAGGCACAATGCCGCCTTAAGTACAAGAATAGAGACTCTTCTTACAGTCGGTGATTTGAGCATTCCCTGTGAGACCAGTATTTGTTTCCGATACACCACTGCAGGTTCAATGTATTCCTTGGACCTTCAAATTGACCATGAAACACAGAAATGGCATCGGAATTAAATACAAAAGTCACAATGTCGCCTGAAGTACAAGAATAGAGACTTTTCTTACAGTCGGTGCTTTGAGCATTCCCTGTGAGACCAGTATTAGTTTCCGATACACCACTGCAGGTTCAATGTATTCCTCGGACATACACATTGACGATGAAACACTGAAATCACATTGGAATTAAATACAAAAGGCACAATGCCGCCATTAGTGCAAGAAGAGTGAGACTTCTTAGAGTCTGTGTTTTGATCCTCTCCTGTGCGACCTGTATTAGTTTTCGATACGCCGCTGCAGGTTCAATGTATTCCTTAGACCTTCAAATTGACGATGATACACAGAAATCGCAGCGGAATTAAAAACAAAAGGCACAATGCCGCCTTAAGTACAAGAATAGAGACTCTTCTTACAGTCGGTGCTTTGAGCATTCCCTGTGAGACCAGTATTAGTTTCCGATACACCACTGCAGGTGCCATGTATTCCTTGGACCTTCACATTGACGATGAAACACAGAAATCGCATCGGAATTAAATCCAAAACGCACAATGCCGCCTTAAGTACAAGAATACAGACTCTACTTACAGTCGGTGCTTTGAGCATTCCCTGTGAGACCAGTATTAGTTTCCGATACACCACTGCAGGTTCAATGTATTCCTTGGACCTTCACATTGACGATGGAACACAGAAATCGCATCGGAATCAAATACAAAAGGCACAATGCCGCCTTAAGTACAAGAATAGAGACTCTTCTTTCAGTCGGTTTTTGAGCATTCCCTGTGAGACCAGTAATAGTATCCGATACACCACTGTAGGTTCAATCTATTACTTGGACATACACATTGACGATGAAACACTGAAATTACATCGGAATTAAATACAAAAGGAACAATGCCGATTTAAGTACAAGAATAGAGACTTTTCTTAACGTCGGTGCTTTGAGCATTCCCTGTGAGACCAGTATTAGTTTCCGATACACCACTGCAGGTTCAATGTATTCCTTGGACCTTCACATTGACGATGAAACACAGAAATCGCATCGGAATGAAATACAAAGGGCACAATGCCGCCTTAAGTACAAGAATAGAGACTCTTCTTACAGTCGGTGCTTTGAGCATTCCCTGTGAGACCAGTATTAGTTTCAGATACACCTCTGCAGGTTCAGTTTATTCCTTGGACCTTCACATTGACGATGAAACACAGAAATGGCATCGAAATTAATTACAAAAGGAACAATGCCGCCTTAAGTACAAGACAAGAGACTCTTCTTACAGTCGGTGCTTTGAGCATTCCCTGTGAGACCAGTAATAGTTTCCGATACACCACTGCCGGTTCAATGTATTCCTTGGACCTTCACATTGACAATGAAACCCAGAAATCGCATCGGAATTAAATACAAAACGCACAATGCCGCCTTAAGTACAAGAATAGAGACTCTTCTTACAGTCGGTGCTTTGAGCATTCCCTGTGAGACCAGTATTAGTTTCCGCTACACCCCAGCAGGTACAATGTATTCCTTGAACCTTCACATTGACGATGAAACGCAGAAATCGCATCGGAATTAAATACAAAAGGCACAATGCCGCCTTAAGTACTTGAATAGAGACTCTTCTTATAGTCGGTGCTTTGAGCATTCCCTGTGAGACCAGTATTAGTTTTCGATACGCCACTGCAGGTTCAATGTATTCCTTGGACCTTCAAATTGACGATGATATACAGAAATCGCACCGGAATTAAATACAAAAGGCACAATGCAGCCTTAAGCACAAGAATAGAGACTCTTCTTACAGTCGGTTATTTGAGCATTCCCTGTGACACCAGTATTAGTTTCCGATACACCACTGCAGGTTCAAAGTATTCCTTGGACCTTCACATTGACGATGAAACACAGAAATCGCATTGGAATTAAATACAAAAGGCACAATGCCGCCTTAAGTACAAGAATAGAGACTCTTCTTACAATCGGTGCTTTGAGCATTCCCTGTGAGACCTGTATTAGTTTCCGCTACACGTCTGCAGGTTCAGTTAATTCCTTGGACCTTCACATTGACGATGAAACACAGAAATGGCAGCGGAATTAAATACAAAAGGCACAATGCCGCCTTAAGTTCAAGAATAGAGACTCTTCTTTCAGTCGGTACTTTGAACATTCCCTGTGAGACCAGTATTAGCTTCCGATACACCACTGCAGGTTCAATGTAGTCCTTGGACCTTCACATTGACGATGAAACACAGAAATCGCATTGGAATTAAATCCAAAACGCACAATGCCGCCTTAAGTACAAGATACAGACTCTACGTAAAGTCGGTGCTTTTAGCATTCCCTGTGAGACCAGTATTAGTTTCCGATACACCACTGCAGGTTCAATGTATTCCTTGTACCTTCACACTTACGATGAAACACAGAAATGGCATCGGAATTAAATACAAAAGGCACAATGCCGCCTTAAGTACAAGAATAGAGACTCTTCTTACAGTCGGTGCTTTGAGCAATCCCTGTGAGACCAGTATTAGTTTCCGCTACACCTCTGCAGGTTCAGTTTATTCCTTGGACCTTCACATTGACGATGAAACACAGAAATGGCATCGGAATTAAATACAAAAGGCACAATGCCGCCTTAAGTACATGAATAGAGACTCTTCTTACAGTCGGTGCTTTGAGCATTCCCTGTGAGACCAGTAATAGTTTCCGATACACCACTGGAGGATCAATGAATTCCTGGACATTCACATTGACGATGAAACATTGAAATTACATCGGGATTAAATACAAAAGGCACAATGCTGCCTTAAGTACAAGAATAGAGACTCTTCTTACCGTCGGTCCTTTGAGCATTCCCTGTGAGTCCAGTATTAGTTTCCGCTACACCTCTGCAGGTTCAGTTTATTCCTTGGACCTTCACATTGACGATGAAACACAGAAATGGCATCGGAATTAAATACAAAAGGCACTATGCCGCCTTAAGTACAAGAATAGAGACTTTTCTTACCGTCGGTGCATTGAGCATTCCCTGTGAGACCAGTATTAGTTTCCGATACACCACTGGAGGTTCAATGAATTCCTTGGAAATTCACATTGACGATGAAACACTGAAATTACAGCGGAATTAAATACAAAAGGCACAATGCCGCCTTAAGTACAAGAATAGAGACTCTTCTTACCGTCGGTGCTTTGAGCATTCCCTGTGATACCAGTATTAGTTTCCGCTACACCTCTGCAGGTTCAGTTTATTCCTTGGAGTTTCACATTGACGATGAAACACAGAAATGGCATCGGAATTAAATACAAAAGGCACAATGCCGCCTTAAGTACAAGAATAAAGACTCTTCTTACAGTCGGTGCTTTGAGCATTCCCTGTGAGACCAGTATTAGTTTCCGCTACACCTCTGCAGGTTCAGTTTATTCCTTGGACCTTCACATTGACGATGAATCACAGAAATGGCATCGGAATTAAATACAAAAGGCGCAATGTCGCCTTAAGTACAAGAATAGAGACTCTTCTTACAGTCGGTGCTTTGAGCATTCCCTGTGAGACCAGTAATAGTTTCCGATACACCACTGGAGGTTCAATGAATTCCTGGACGTTCACATTGACGATGAAACATTGATATTACATCGGAATTAAATACAAACGGCACAATGCCGCCTTAAGTACAAGAATAGAGACTGTTATTAGCGTCGGTGCTTTGAGCATTCCCTGTGAGACCAGTATTAGTTTCCGCTACACCTCTGCAGGTTTAGTTTATTCCTTGGACCTTCACATTGACGATGAAACACAGAAATGGCATCGGAATTAAATACAAAAGGCACAATGCCGCCTTAAGTACAAGAATAGAGACTCTTCTTACAGTCGGTGCTTTGAGCATTCCCTGTGAGACCAGTATTAGTTTCCGATACACCACCGCAGGTTCAATGTACTCCTTGGACCTTCACATTGACGATGAAAAACAGAAATCGCATCGGAATTAAATACTTAAGGCACAATGCCGCCTTAAGTACAAGAATAGAGACTTTTCTTACCGTCGGTGCTTTGAGCATTCCCTGTGAGACCAGTATTAGTTTCCGATACACTACTGGAGGTTCAATGAATTCCTTGGACATTCACATTGACGATCAAACACTGAAATTACAGCGGAATTAAATACAAAAGGCACAATGCCACCTTAAGTACAAGAATAGAGACTCTTCTTACCGTCGGTGCTTTGAGCATTCCCTGTGATACCAGTATTAGTTTCCGCTACACCTCTGCAGGTTCAGTTTATTCCTTGGAGTTTCACATTGACGATGAAACACAGAAATGGCATCGGAATTAAATACAAAAGGCACAATGCCGCCTTAAGTACAAGATTAGAGACTCTTCTTACAGTCGGTGCTTTGAGCATTCCCTGTGAGACCTCTGCAGTTTCCGCTACACCTCTGCAGGTTCAGTTTATTCCTTGGACCTTCACATTGACGATGAAACACAGAAATGGCATCGGAATTAAATACAAAAGGCGCAATGTCGCCTTAAGTACAAGAATAGAGACTCTTCTTACAGTCGGTGCTTTGAGCAATCCCTGTGAGACCAGTATAAGTTTCCGATACACCACTGCCGGTTCAATGTATTCCTTGAATCTTCACATTGACGATCAAACGCAGAAATCGCATCGGAATTAAATACAAATGGCACAATGCCGCCTTAAGTACTTGAATAGAGACTCTTCTTATAGTCGGTGCTTTGAGCATTCCCTGTGAGACCAGTATCAGTTTCCGATACGCCACTGCAGGTTCAATTTATTCCTTGGACCTTCAAATGGACGATGATACACAGAAATCCCATCGGAATTAAATCCAATACGCACAATGCCGTCTTAAGGACAAGAATACAGACTCTACTTAAAGTCGGTGCTTTGAGCATTCCCTGTGAGACCAGTATTCGTTTCCGATACACCACTGCAGGTTCAATGTATTCCTTGGACCTTCATACTGACGATGAAACACAGAATTGGCATCGGAATCAAATACAAAAGGCACAATGTCGCCTTAAGTACACGAATAGAGACTCTTCTTACAGTCGGTGCTTTGAGCATTCCCTGTGAGACCAGTATTCGTTTCCGATACACCACTGCAGGTTCAGTTAATTCCTTGGACCTTCACATTGACGATGAAACACAGAAATAGCATCGGAATCAAATACAAAAGGCACAATGCCGCCTTAAGTTCAAGAATAGAGACTCTTCTTACAGTCGGTGCTTTGAGCATTCCCTGTGAGACCAGTATTAGCTTACGATACACCACTGCAGGTTCAATGTATTCCTTGGACCTTCACATTGACGATGAAACACAGAAATCGCATCGGAATTAAATCCAATACGCACAATGCCGTCTTAAGTACAAGAATACAGACTCTACTTAAAGTCGGTGCTTTGAGCATTCCCTGTGAGACCAGTATTCGTTTCCGATACACCACTGCAGGTTCAATGTATTCCTTGGACCTTCATACTGACGATGAAACACAGAATTGGCATCGGAATCAAATACAAAAGGCACAATGTCGCCTTAAGTACACGAATAGAGACTCTTCTTACAGTCGGTGCTTTGAGCATTCCCTGTGAAATCAGTATTACTTTCCGCTACACCTCTGCAGGTTCAATGTATTCATTGAACCTTGACATTGACGATGAAACGCAGAAATCGCATCGGAATTAAATACAAAAGGCACAATGCCGCCTTAAGTACAAGAATAGAGACTGTTCTTACAGTCGGTGCTTTGAGCAATCCCTGTGAGACCAGTATTAGTTTCCGATACGCCACTGCAGCTTCAATGTATTCCTTGGACCTTCAAATTGACGATGATACACAGAAATCGCATCGGAATTAAAAACAACAGGCAAAATGCCGCCATATGTACAAGAATAGAGACTCTTCTTACTGTCGGTGCTTTGCGCATTCCCTGTGAGACCAGTATTAGTTTCCGATACACCACTGCAGGTTGAAAGTATTCCTTGGACCTTCACATTGACGATGAAACACAGAAATCGCATAGGAATTAAAAACAAAAGGCACAATGCCGCCTTAAGTACAAGAATACAGACTCTACTTAAAGTCGGTGCTTTGAGCATTCCCTGTGAGACCAGTATTAGTTTCCGATACACCACTGCAGGTTCAATGTATTCCTCGGACCTTCGCACTGACGATGAAACACAGAAATGGCATCGGAATCAAATACAAAAGGCACAATGCCGCCTTAAGTACAAGAATAGAGACTCTTCTTACCGTCGGTGCTTTGAGCATTCCCTGTGATACCAGTATTAGTTTCCGCTACACCTCTGCAGGTTCAGTTTATTCCTTGGAGTTTCACATTGACGATGAAACACAGAAATAGCATCGGAATTAAATACAAAAAGCACAATGCTGCCTTAAGTACAAGAATAGAGACTGTTCTTAGCGTCGGTGCTTTGAGCATTCCCTGTGAGACCAGTATTAGTTTCCGCTACACCTCTGCAGGTTCGGTTTATTACTTGGACCTTCACATTGACGATGAAACACAGAAATGGCATCGGAATTAAATACAAAAGGCACAATGCCGCCTTAAGTACAAGAATAGAGACTCTTCTTACAGTCGGTGCTTTGAGCATTCCCTGTGAGACCAGTATTAGTTTCCGATACACCACCGCAGGTTCAATGTACTCCTTGGACCTTCACATTGACGATGAAACACAGAAATCGCATCGGAATTAAATACAAAAGGCACAATGCCGCCTTAAATACAAGAATAGAGACTTTTCTTACCGTCGGTGCTTTGAGCATTCCCTGTGAGACCAGTATTAGTTTCCGATACACCACTGGAGGTTCAATGAATTCCTTCGACATTCACATTGACGATGAAACACTGAAATTACAGCGGAATTAAATACAAAAGGCACAATGCCACCTTAAGTACAAGAATAGAGACTCTTCTTACCGTCGGTGCTTTGAGCATTCCCTGTGATACCAGTATTAGTTTCCGCTACACCTCTGCAGGTTCAGTTTATTCCTTGGAGTTTCACATTGACGATGAAATACAGAAATAGCATCGGAATTAAATACGAAAGGCACAATGCCGCCTTAAGTACAAGAATAGAGGCTCTTCTTACAGTCGGTGCTTTGAGCATTCCCTGTGAGACCAGTATTAGTTTCCGCTACACCTCTGCAGGTTCAGTTTATTCCTTGGACCTTCACATTGACGATGAAACACAGAAATCGCATCGGAATTAAATACAAAAGGCGCAATGTCGCCTTAAGTACAAGAATATAGACTCTTCTTACAGTCGGTGCTTTGAGCATTCCCTGTGAGACCAGTATTAGTTTCCGATACACCTCTGCAGGTTCAGTTTATTCCTTGGACCTTCACATTGGCGATGAAACACAGAAATGGCATCGAAATTAAATACAAAAGGCACAATGCCGCCTTAAGTACAAGAATAGAGACTCTTCTTACAGTCGGTGCTTTGAGCATTCCCTGTGAGACCAGTATTAGTTTCCGATACACCACTGCCGGTTCAATGTATTCCTTGGACCTTCACATTGACGTTGAAACACAGAAATCGCATCGCAATTAAATACAAAACTCACAATGCCGCCTTAAGTACAAGAATAGAGACTCTTCTTACAATCGGTGCTTTGAGCATTCCCTGTGAGACCAGTATTAGTTTCCGCTACACCTCTGCAGGTTCAATGTATTCCTTGAATCTTCACATTGACGATGAAACGCAGAAATCGCATCGGAATTAAATACAAATGGCACAATGCCGCCTTAAGTACTTGAATAGAGACTCTTCTTATAGTCGGTGCTTTGAGCATTCCCTGTGAGACCAGTATCAGTTTCCGATACGCCACTGCAGGTTCAATTTATTCCTTGGACCTTCAAATTGACGATGATACACAGAAATCCCATCGGAATTAAATACAAAAGGCACAATGCCGCCTTAAGTAAAAGAATAGAGACTCTTCTTACAGTCGGTGTTTTGAGCATTCCCTGTGAGACCAGTATTAGTTTCCGATACACCACTGCAGGTTCAATGTATTCCTTGGACCTTCACATTGACGATGAAGCACAGAAATCCCATCGGAATTAAATACAAAATGCATAATGCCGCCTTAAGTACAAGAATAGAGACTCTTCTTACAATCGGTGCTTTGAGCATTCCCTGTGAGACCTGTATTAGTTTCCGCAACACCTCTGCAGGTTCAGTTAATTCCTTGGACCTTCACATTGACGATGAAACACAGAAATGGCATCGGAATCAAATACAAAAGGCATAATGCCGCCTTAAGTTCAAGAATAGAGACTCTTCTTACAGTCGGTAATTTGAGCATTCCCTGTGAGACCAGTATTAGCTTCCGATACACCACTGCAGGTTCAATGTATTCCTTGGACCTTCACATTGACGATGAAACACGGAAATCGCATCGGAATTAAATCCAAAACGCACAATGCCGCCTTAAGTACAAGTATACAGACTCTACTTAAAGTCGGTGCTTTGAGCATTCCCTGTGAGACCAGTATTAGTTTCCGATACACCACTGCAGGTTCAATGTATTCCTTGGACCTTCGCACTGACGATGAAACACAGAAATGGCATCGGAATCAAATACAAAAGGCACAATGTCGCCTTAAGTACAAGAATAGAGACTCTTCTTACAGTCGGTGCTTTGAGCATTCCCTGTGAGACCAGTAATAGTATCCGATACACCACTGCAGGTTCAATCTATTCCTTGGACATACATAATGACGATGAAACACTGAAATTCCATCGGAATTAAATACAAAAGGTACAATGCCGCCTTAAGTACAAGAATAGAGACTCTTCTTACAGTCGGTGCTTTGAGCATTCCCTGTGAGACCAGTATTAGTTTCCGATACACCACCGCAGGTTCAATGTACTCCTTGGACCTTCACATTGACGATGAAACACAGAAATCGCATCGGAATTAAATACAAAAGGCACAATGCCGCCTTAAATACAAGAATAGAGACTTTTCTTACCGTCGGTGCTTTGAGCATTCCCTTTGAGACCAGTATTAGTTTCCGATACACCACTGGAGGTTCAATGAATTCCTTCGACATTCACATTGACGATGAAACACTGAAATTACAGCGGAATTAAATACAAAAGGCACAATGCCACCTTAAGTACAAGAATAGAGACTCTTCTTACCGTCGGTGCTTTGAGCATTCCCTGTGATACCAGTATTAGTTTCCGCTACACCTCTGCAGGTTCAGTTTATTCCTTGGAGTTTCACATTAACGATGAAATACAGAAATGGCATCGGAATGAAATACAAAAGGCACAATGCCGCCTTAAGTACAAGAATAGAGACTCTTCTTACAGTCGGTGCTTTGAGCATTCCCTGTGAGACCAGTATTAGTTTCCGCTACACCTCTGCAGGTTCAGTTTATTCCTTGGACCTTCACATTGGCGATGAAACACAGAAATGGCATCGAAATTAAATACAAAAGGCACAATGCCGCCTTAAGTACAAGAATAGAGACTCTTCTTACAGTCGGTGCTTTGAGCATTCCCTGTGAGACCAGTATTAGTTTCCGATACACCACTGCCGGTTCAATGTATTCCTTGGACCTTCACATTGATGTTGAAACACAGAAATCGCATCGGAATTAAATACAAAACTCACAATGCCGCCTTAAGTACAAGAATAGAGACTCTTCTTACAGTCGGTGCTTTGAGCATTCCCTGTGAGACCAGTATTAGTTTCCGCTACACATCTGCAGGTTCAATGTATTCCTTGAATCTTCACATTGACGATGAAACGCAGAAATCGCATCGGAATTAAATACAAATGGCACAATGCCGCCTTAAGTACTTGAATAGAGACTCTTCTTATAGTCGGTGCTTTGAGCATTCCCTGTGAGACCAGTATCAGTTTCCGATACGCCACTGCAGGTTCAATTTATTCCTTGGACCTTCAAATTGACGATGATACACAGAAATCCCATCGGAATTAAATACAAAAGGCACAATGCCGCCTTAAGTAAAAGAATAGAGACTCTTCTTACAGTCGGTGTTTTGAGCATTCCCTGTGAGACCAGTATTAGTTTCCGATACACCACTGCAGGTTCAATGTATTCCTTGGACCTTCACATTGACGATGAAGCACAGAAATCGCATCGGAATTAAATACAAAATGCATAATGCCGCCTTAAGTACAAGAATAGAGACTCTTCTTACAATCGGTGCTTTGAGCATTCCCTGTGAGACCTGTATTAGTTTCCGCAACACCTCTGCAGGTTCAGTTAATTCCTTGGACCTTCACATTGACGATGAAACACAGAAATGGCATCGGAATCAAATACAAAAGGCATAATGCCGCCTTAAGTTCAAGAATAGAGACTCTTCTTACAGTCGGTAATTTGAGCATTCCCTGTGAGACCAGTATTAGCTGCCGATACACCACTGCAGGTTCAATGTATTCCATGGACCTTCACATTGACGATGAAACACGGAAATCGCATCGGAATTAAATCCAAAACGCACAATGCCGCCTTAAGTACAAGAATACAGACTCTACTTAAAGTCGGTGCTTTGAGCATTCCCTGTGAGACCAGTATTAGTCTCCGATACACCACTGCAGGTTCAATGTATTCCTTGGACCTTCGCACTGACGATGAAACACAGAAATGGCATCGGAATCAAATACAAAAGGCACAATGTCGCCTTAAGTACAAGAATAGAGACTCTTCTTACAGTCGGTGCTTTGAGCATTCCCTGTGAGACCAGTAATAGTATCCGATACACCACTGCAGGTTCAATCTATTCCTTGGACATACATAATGACGATGAAACACTGAAATTCCATCGGAATTAAATACAAAAGGTACAATGCCGCCCTAAGTACAAGAATAGAGACTCTTCTTACCATCGGTGCTTTGAGAATTCCCTGTGAGACCAGTATTAGTTTCCGATACACCACTGCAGGTTCAATGTATTCCTTGGACCTTCACATTGACGATGAAACACAGAAATCGCATCGGAATTAAATACAAAACGCACAATGCCGCCTTAAGTACACGAATAGAGACTCTTCTTACAGTCGGTGCTTTGAGCATTCCCTGTGAAATCAGTATTAGTTTCCGCTACACCTCTGCAGGTTCAATGTATTCATTGAACCTTCACATTGACGATGAAACGCAGAAATCGCATCGGAATTAAATACAAAAGGCACAATGCCGCCTTAAGTACAAGAATAGAGACTGATCTTACAGTCGGTGCTTTGAGCATTCCCTGTGAGACCAGTATTAGTTTCCGATACGCCACTGCCGCTTCAATGTATTCCTTGGACCTTCAAATTGACGATGATACACAGAAATCGCATCGGAATTAAAAACAAAAGGCAAAATGCCGCCATAAGTACAAGAATAGAGACTCTTCTTACTGTCGGTGCTTTGCGCATTCCCTGTGAGACCAGTATTAGTCTCCGATACACCACTGCAGGTTCAAAGTATTCCTTGGACCTTCACATTGACGATGAAACACAGAAATCGCATAGGAATTAAATACAAAATGCACAATGCCGCCTTAAGTACAAGAATAGAGACTCTTCTTACAGTCGGTGCTTTGAGCATTCCCTGTGAGACCAGTATTAGTTTCCGCTACACCTCTGCAGGTTCAGTTTATTCCTTGGACCTTCACATTGACGATGAAACAAAGAAATGCCATCGGAATTAAATACAAAAGGCACAATGCCGCCTTAAGTTCAAGAATAGGGACTCTTCTTACAGTCGGTGCTTTGAGCATTCCCTGTGAGACCAGTATTAGTTTCCGATACACCACTGCCGGTTCAATGTATTCCTTGGACATACATATTGACGATGAAACACTGAAATTACATCGGAATTAAATACAAAAGGAAAAATGCCGCCCTATGTACAAGAATAGAGACTCTTCTTACCGTCGGTGCTTTGAGCATTCCCTGTGAGACCAGTAATAGTTTCCGATACACCACTGGAGGTTCAATGAATTCCTTGGACATTCACATTGACGATGAAACACTGAAATTACAGCAGAATTAAATACAAAAGGCACAATGCCGCCTTAAGTACAAGAATAGAGACTCTTCTTACCGTCGGTGCTTTGAGCATTCCCTGTGAGACCAGTATTAGTTTCCGCTACACCTCTGCAGGTTCAGTTTATTCCTTGGACCTTCACATTGACTATGAAACACAGAAATGGCATCGGAATTAAATACAAAAGGCACAATACCGCCTTAAGTACAAGAATAGAGACTCTTCTTACAGTCGGTGCTTTGAGCATTCCCTGTGAGACCTGTATTAGTTTCCGCTACACCTCTGCAGGTTCAGTTTATTCCTTGGACCTTCGCATTGACGATGAAACATAGAAATGGCATCGGAATTAAATACAAAAAGCACAATGCCGCCTTAAGTACAAGAATAGATACTCTTCTTACAGTCGGTGCTTTGAGCATTCCCTGTGAGACCAGTATTAGTTTCCGATACACCACTGCCGGTTCAATGTATTCCTTGGACCTTCACATTGACGATGAAACACAGAAATGGCATCGGAATTAAATACAAAAGACACAATGCCGCCTTAAGTACAAGAATAGAGACTCTTCTTACAGTCGGTGCTTTGAGCATTCCCTGTGAGACCAGTATTAGTTTCCGATACACCACCGCAGGTTCAATGTATTCCTTGGACCTTCACATTGACGATGAAACACAGAAATCGCATCGGAATTAAATACAAAAGGCACAATGCCGCCTTAAATACAAGAATAGATACTTTTCTTACCGTCGGTGCTTTGAGCATTCCCTGTGAGACCAGTATTAGTTTCCGATACACCACTGGAGGTTCAATGAATTCCTTGGACATTCACATTGACGATGAAACACTGAAATTACAGCGGAATTAAATACAAAAGGCACAATGCCGCCTTAATTACAAGAATAGAGACTCTTCTTACCGTCGGTGCTTTAAGCATTCCCTGTGATACCAGTATTAGTTTCCGCTACACCTCTGCAGGTTCAGTTTATTCCTTGGAGTTTCACATTGACGATGAAACACAGAAATGGCATCGGAATTAAATACAAAAGGCACAATGCCGCCTTAAGTAAAAGAATAGAGACTCTTCTTACAGTCGATGCTTTGAGCATTCCCTGTGAGACCAGTATTAGTTTCCGCTACACCTCTGCAGGTTCAGTTTATTCCTTGGACCTTCACATTGACGATGAAACACAGAAATCGCATCGGAATTAAATACAAAAGGCGCAATGTCGCCTTAAGTACAAGAATAGAGACTCTTCTTACAGTCGGTGCTTTGAGCATTCCCTGTGAGACCAGTATTAGTTTCCGATACACCTCTGCAAGTTCAGTTTATTCCTTGGACCTTCACATTGGCGATGAAACACAGAAATGGCATCGAAATTAAATACAAAAGGCACAATGCCGCCTTAAGTACAAGAATAGAGACTCTTCTTACAGTCGGTGCTTTGAGCATTCCCTGTGAGACCAGTATTAGTTTCCGATACACCACTGCCGGTTCAATGTATTCCTTGGACCTTCACATTGACGTTGAAACACAGAAATCGCATCGGAATTAAATACAAAACTCACAATGCCGCCTTAAGTACAAGAATAGAGACTCTTCTTACAGTCGGTGCTTTGAGCATTCCCTGTGAGACCAGTATTAGTTTCCGCTACACCTTTGCAGGTTCAATGTATTCCTTGATTCTTCACATTGACGATGAAACGCAGAAATCGCATCGGAATTAAATACAAATGGCACAATGCCGCCTTAAGTACTTGAATAGAGACTCTTCTTATAGTCGGTGCTTTGAGCATTCCCTGTGAGACCAGTATCAGTTTCCGATACGCCACTGCAGGTTCAATTTATTCCTTGGACCTTCAAATTGACGATGATACACAGAAATCCCATCGGAATTAAATACAAAAGGCACAATGCCGCCTTAAGTAAAAGAATAGAGACTCTTCTTACAGTCGGTGTTTTGAGCATTCCCTGTGAGACCAGTATTAGTTTCCGATACACCACTGCAGGTTCAATGTATTCCTTGGACCTTCACATTGACGATGAAGCACAGAAATCGCATCGGAATTAAATACAAAATGCATAATGCCGCCTTAAGTACAAGAATAGAGACTCTTCTTACAATCGGTGCTTTGAGCATTCCCTGTGAAACCTGTATTAGTTTCCGCAACACCTCTGCAGGTTCAGTTAATTCCTTGGACCTTCACATTGACGATGAAACACAGAAATGGCATCGGAATCAAATACAAAAGGCATAATGCCGCCTTAAGTTCAAGAATAGAGACTCTTCTTACAGTCGGTAATTTGAGCATTCCCTGTGAGACCAGTATTAGCTTCCGATACACCACTGCAGGTTCAATGTATTCCTTGGACCTTCACATTGACGATGAAACACGGAAATCGCATCGGAATTAAATCCAAAACGCACAATGCCGCCTTAAGTACAAGAATACAGACTCTACTTAAAGTCGGTGCTTTGAGCATTCCCTGTGAGACCAGTATTAGTTTCCGATACACCACTGCAGGTTCAATGTATTCCTTGGACCTTCGCACTGACGATGAAACACAGAAATGGCATCGGAATCAAATACAAAAGGCACAATGTCGCCTTAAGTACAAGAATAGAGACTCTTCTTACAGTCGGTGCTTTGAGCATTCCCTGTGAGACCAGTAATAGTATCCGATACACCACTGCATGTTCAATCTATTCCTTGGACATACATAATGACGATGAAACACTGAAATTCCATCGGAATTAAATACAAAAGGTACAATGCCGCCTTAAGTACAAGAATAGAGACTCTTCTTACCATCGGTGCTTTGAGAATTCCCTGTGAGACCAGTATTAGTTTCCGATACACCACTGCAGGTTCAATGTATTCCTTGGACCTTCACATTGACGATGAAACACAGAAATCGCATCGGAATTAAATACAAAACGCACAATGCCGCCTTAAGTACACGAATAGAGACTCTTCTTACAGTCGGTGCTTTGAGCATTCCCTGTGAAATCAGTATTAGTTTCCGCTACACCTCTGCAGGTTCAATGTATTCATTGAACCTTCACATTGACGATGAAACGCAGAAATCGCATCGGAATTAAATACAAAAGCACAATGCCGCCTTAAGTACAAGAATAGAGACTGATCTTACAGTTGGTGCTTTGAGCATTCCCTGTGAGACCAGTATTAGTTTCCGATACGCCACTGCCGCTTCAATGTATTCCTTGGACCTTCAAATTGACGATGATACACAGAAATCGCATCGGAATTAAAAACAAAAGGCAAAATGCCGCCATAAGTACAAGAATAGAGACTCTTCTTACTGTCGGTGCTTTGCGCATTCCCTGTGAGACCAGTATTAGTTTCCGATACACCACTGCAGGTTCAAAGTATTCCTTGGACCTTCACATTGACGATGAAACACAGAAATCGCATAGGAATTAAATACAAAATGCACAATGCCGCCTTAAGTACAAGAATAGAGACTCTTCGTACAGTCGGTGCTTTGAGCATTCCCTGTGAGACCAGTATTAGTTTCCGCTACACCTCTGCAGGTTCAGTTTATTCCTTGGACCTTCACATTGACGATGAAACAAACAAATGCCATCGGAATTAAATACAAAAGGCACAATGCCGCCTTAAGTTCAAGAATAGGGACACTTCTTACAGTCGGTGCTTTGAGCATTCCCTGTGAGACCAGTATTAGTTTCCGATACACCACTGCCGGTTCAATGTATTCCTTGGACATACATATTGACGATGAAACACTGAAATTACATCGGAATTAAATACAAAAGGAAAAATGCCGCCCTATGTACAAGAACAGAGACTCTTCTTACCGTCGGTGCTTTGAGCATTCCCTGTGAGACCAGTAATAGTTTCCGATACACCACTGGAGGTTCAATGAATTCCTTGGACATTCACATTGACGATGAAACACTGAAATTACAGCAGAATTAAATACAAAAGGCACAATGCCGCCTTAAGTACAAGAATAGAGACTCTTCTTACCGTCGGTGCTTTGAGCATTCCCTGTGAGACCAGTATTAGTTTCCGCTACACCTCTGCAGGTTCAGTTTATTCCTTGGACCTTCACATTGACGATGAAACACAGAAATGGCATCGGAATTAAATACAAAAGGCACAATACCGCCTTAAGTACAAGAATAGAGACTCTTCTTACAGTCGGTGCTTTGAGCATTCCCTGTGAGACCTGTATTAGTTTCCGCTACACCTCTGCAGGTTCAGTTTATTCCTTGGACCTTCGCATTGACGATGAAACATAGAAATGGCATCGGAATTAAATACAAAAAGCACAATGCCGCCTTAAGTACAAGAATAGAGACTCTTCTTACAGTCGGTGCTTTGAGCATTCCCTGTGAGACCAGTATTAGTTTCCGATACACCACTGCCGGTTCAATGTATTCCTTGGACCTTCACATTGACGATGAAACACAGAAATGGCATCGGAATTAAATACAAAAGGCACAATGCCGCCTTAAGTACAAGAATAGAGACTCTTCTTACAGTCGGTGCTTTGAGCATTCCCTGTGAGACAGTATTAGTTTCCGATACACCACCGCAGGTTCAATGTATTCCTTGGACCTTCACATTGACGATGAAACACAGAAATCGCATCGGAATTAAATACAAAAGGCACAATGCCGCCTTAAATACAAGAATAGATACTTTTCTTACCGTCGGTGCTTTGAGCATTCCCTGTGAGACCAGTATTAGTTTCCGATACACCACTGGAGGTTCAATGAATTCCTTGGACATTCACATTGACGATGAAACACTGAAATTACAGCGGAATTAAATACAAAAGGCACAATGCCGCCTTAAGTACAAGAATAGAGACTCATCTTACCGTCGGTGCTTTGAGCATTCCCTGTGATACCAGTATTAATTTCCGCTACACCTCTGCAGGTTCAGTTTATTCCTTGGAGTTTCACATTGACGATGAAACACAGAAATGGCATCGGAATTAAATACAAAAGGCACAATGCCGCCTTAAGTACAAGAATAGAGACTCTTCATACAGTCGGTGCTTTGAGCATTCCCTGTGAGACCAGTATTAGTTTCCGCTACACCTCTGCAGGTTCAATGTATTCCTTGAACCTTCACATTGACGATGAAACGCAGAAATCGCATCGGAATTAAATACAAATGGCACAATGCCGCCTTAAGTACTTGAATAGAGACTCTTCTTATAGTCGGTGCTTTGAGCATTCCCTGTGAGACCAGTATCAGTTTCCGATACGCCACTGCAGGTTCAATTTATTCCTTGGACCTTCAAATTGACGATGCTACACAGAAATGGCATCGGAATTAAATACAAAAGGCACAATGCCCCCTTAAGTACAAGAGTAGAGACTCTTCTTACAGTCGGTGTTTTGAGCATTCCCTGTGAGACCAGTATTAGTTTCCGATACACCACTGCAGGTTCAATGTATTCCTTGGACCGTCACATTGACGATGAAGCACAGAAATCGCATCGGAATTAAATACAAAAGGCATAATGCCGCATTAAGTACAAGAATAGAGACTCTTCTTACAATCGGTGCTTTGAGCATTCCCTGTGAGACCTGTATTAGTTTCCGCAACACCTCTGCAGGTTCAGTTAATTCCTTGGACCTTCACATTGACGATGAAACACAGAAATGGCATCGGAATTAAATACAAAAGGCACAATGCCGCCTTAAGTTCAAGAATAGAGACTCTTCTTACAGTCGGTGCTTTGAGCATTCCCTGTGAGACCAGTATTAGCTTCCGATACACCACTGCAGATTCAATGTATTCCTTGGACCTTCACATTGACGATGAAACACAGAAATCGCATCGGAATTAAATCCAAAACGCACAATGCCGCCTTAAGTACAAGAATACAGACTCTACTTAAAGTCGGTGCTTTGAGCATTCCCTGTGAGACCAGTATTAGTTTCCGATACACCACTGCAGGTTCAATGTACTCCTTGGACCTTCGCACTGACGATGAAACACAGAAATGGCATCGGAATCAAATACAATAGGCACAATGCCCATTTAAGTACATGAATAGAGACTCTTCTTACCGTCGGTGCTTCGAGCATTCCCTGTGAGACCAGTATTAGTTTCCGCTACACCTCTGCAGGTTCAGTTTACTCCTTGGACCTTCACATTGACAATGAAACACAGAAATGGCATCGGAATTAAGTACAAAAGGCACAATGCCGCCTTAAATACATGAATAGAGACTCTTCTTACAGTCGGTGCTTTGAGCATTCCCTGTGAGACGAGTATTAGTTTCCGCTACACCTCTGCAGGTTCAGTTTATTCCTTGGACCTTCACATTGACGATGAAACACAGAAATCGCATCGGAATTAAATACAAAAGGCACAATGCCGCCTTAAGTATAAGAATAGAGACTCTTCTTACAGTCGGTGCTTTGAGCATTCCCTGTGAGACCAGTATTAGTTTCCGATACACCACTGCAGGTTCAATGTATTCCTTGGACCTTCACATTGACGATGAAACACAGAAATCGCATCGGAATTACATACAAAACGCACAATGCCGCCTTACGTACAAGAATAGAGACTCTTCTTACAGTCGGTGCTTTGAGCATTCCCTGTGATATCAGTATTAGTTTCCGCTACACCTCTGCAGGTTCAATGTATTCATTGAACCTTCACATTGACGATGAAACGCAGATATCGAATCGGAATTAAATACAAAAGGCACAATGCCGCCTTAAGTACAAGAATAGAGACTGTTCTTACAGTCGGTGTTTTGAGCATTCCCTGTGAGACCAGTATTAGTTTCCGATACGCCACTGCAGGTTCAATGTATTCCTTGGACCTTCAAATTGACGATGATACACAGAAATAGCATCGGAATTAAAAACAAAAGGCAAAATGCCGACATAAGTACAAGAATAGAGACTCTTCTTACTGTCGGTGCTTTGCGCATTCCCTGTGAGACCAGTATTAGTTTCCGATACACCACTGCAGGTTCAAAGTATTCCTTGGACCTTCACATTGACGATGAAACACAGAAATCGCATAGGAA
Source organism: Schistocerca serialis cubense (assembly GCF_023864345.2). Classification (NCBI taxonomy): domain Eukaryota; kingdom Metazoa; phylum Arthropoda; class Insecta; order Orthoptera; family Acrididae; genus Schistocerca; species Schistocerca serialis. Next base: position 1,068,305,967 of record NC_064640.1, read on the forward strand.
TTATATACAAAAGGCACAATGCCGCCTTAAGTACAAGAATAGAGACTCTTCTTACAGTCGGTGATTTGAGCATTCCCTGTGAGTCCAGTATTAGTTTCCGCTACACCTCTGCAGGTTCAGTTTATTCCTTGGACCTTCACATTGACGATGAAACACAGAAATGCCATCGGAATTAAATATAAAAGGCACAATGCCGCCTTAAGTTCAAGAATAGGGACTCTTCTTACAGTCGGTGCTTTGAACATTCCCTGTGAGACCAGTATTAGTTTCCGATACACCACTGCAGGTTCAATGTATTCCTTGGACCTTCAAATTGACGATGAAACACAGAAATCGCATCGGAATTAAATCCAAAACGCACAATGCTGCCTTAAGTACAAGAATACAGACTCTACATACAGTCGGTGCTTTGAGCACTCCCTGTGAGACCAGTATTATTTTCCGATACACCAATGCAGGTTCAATGAATTCCTTGGACACTTGCATTGACGATGAAGCATTGAAATTACATCGGAATCAAATACAAAAGGGCACAATGCCGCCTTAAGTACAAGAATAGAGACTCTTCTTACCGTCGGTGCTTTGAGCATTCCCTGTGAGACCAGTATTAGATTCTGCTACACCTCTGCAGGTTCAGTTTATTCCTTGGAACTTCACATTGACGATGAAACACAGAAATGGCATCGGAATTAAATACAAAAGGCACAATGCCGCCTTAAGTACAAGAATAGAGACTCTTCTTACAGGAGGTGCTTTGAGCATTCCCTGTGAGACCAGTATTAGTTTCCGATACACCACTGCAGGTTCAATGTATTCCTTGGACCTTCACATTGACGATGAAGCACAGAAATGGCATCGGAATTAATTAGAAAAGGAACAATGCCGCCTTAAGTACAAGAATAGAGACACTTCTTACCGTCTGTGCTTTGAGCATTCCCTATGAGACCAGTATTAGTTTCCGATACACCACTGGAGGTTCAATGAATTCCTTGGACATTCACATTGACGATGAAACATTGAAATTACATCGGATTCAAATTCAAAAGGCACAATGCCGCCTTAAGTACAAGAATAGAGACTCTTCTTACCGTCGGTGCTTTGAGCATTCCCTGTGAGACCAGTATTAGTTTCTGCTACACCTCTGCAGGTTCAGTTTATTCCTTGGACCTTCACATTGACGATGAAACACAGAAATGGCATCGGAATTAAATACAAAAGGCACAATGCCGCCTTAAGTACAAGAATAGAGACTCTTCTTACAGGCGGTGCTTTGAGCATTCCCTGTGAGACCAGTATTAGTTTCCGATACACCACTGCAGGTTCAATGTATTCCTTGGACCTTCACATTGACGATGAAGCACAGAAATGGCATCGGAATTAAATACAAAAGGAACAATGCCGCCTTAAGTACAAGAATAGAGACTCATCTTACAGTCGGTGCTTTGAGCATTCCCTGTGAGACCAGTATTAGTTTCCGATACACCACTGCAGCATCAATGTATTCCTTGGACCTTCACATTGACGATGAAACACAGAAATCGCATCGGAATTAAATAGAAAAGGCACAATGCGGCCTTAAGTACAAGAACAGAGACTCTTCTTACAATCGGTGCTTTGAGCATTCCCTGTGATACCCGTATTAGTTTCCGCTTCACCTCTGCAGGTTCTGTTAATTCCTTGGACCTTCACATTGACGATGAAACACAGAAATGGCATCGGAATTAAATACAAAAGGCACAATGCCGCCTTAAGTTCAAGAATAGAGACTCTTCTTATAGTCGGTGCTTTGAGCATTCCCAGTGAGACCAGTATTAGTTTCCGATACACCACTACAGGTTCAATGTATTCCTTGGACCTTCACATTGACGATGAAACACAGAAATCGCATCGGAATTAAATCCAAAACGCACAATGCCGCCTTAAGTACAAGAATACAGACTCTACTTAAAGTCGGTGCTTTGAGCATTCCCTGTGAGACCAGTATTAGTTTCCGATACACCACTGCAGGTTCAATGTATTCCTTGGACCTTCACACTGACGATGAAACACAGAAATGGCATCGGAATCAAATACAAAACGCACAATGCCGTCTTAAGTACAATAATAGAGACTCTTCTTACAGTCGGTGCTTTGAGCATTCCCTGTGAGACCAGTAATAGTATCCGATACACCACTGCAGGTTCAATCTATTCCTTGGACGTACATATTGACGATGTAACACTGAAATTACACCGGAATTAAATACAAAAGGAACAATGCCGCCTTAAGTACAAGAATAGAGACTCTTCTTACCGTCAGTGCTTTGAGCATTCCCTGTGAGACCAGTATTAGTTTCCGATACACCACTGGAGGTTCCAAGAATTCCTTGGACATTCACATTGACGATGAAACATTGAAATTACATCGGAATTAAATACAAAAGGCACAATGCTGCCTTAAGTACAAGAATAGAGACTCATCTTACCGTCGGTGCTTTGGGCATTCCCTGTGAGAGCAGAATTAGTTTCCGCTACACCTCTGCAGGTTCAATTTATTCCTTGGCCCTTCACATTGACGATGAAACACAGAAATGACATCGGAATTAAATACAAAAGGCACAATGCCGCCTTAAGTATAAGAATAGAGACTCTTCTTACAGTCGGTGCTTTGAGCATTCCCTGTGAGACCAGTATTAGTTTCCGATACACCACTGCAGGTTCAATGTATTCCTTGGACCTTCACATTGACGATGAAACACAGAAATGGCATCGGAATTAAATGCAAAAGGAACAATGCCGCCTTAAGTACAAGAATAGAGACTCTTCTTACAGTCGGTGATTTGAGCATTCCCTGTGAGACCAGAATTAGTTTCCGATACACCACCGCAGGTTAAATGTATTCCTTGGACCTTCACATTGACCATGAAACACAGAAATCGCATCGGAATTAAATACAAAAGGCACAATGCCGCCTTAAGTACAAGAATAGAGACTTTTCTTACCGTCGGTGCTTTGAGCATTCCCTGTGAGACCAGTATTAGTTTCCGATACACCACCGCAGGTTCAATGTATTCCTTGGACCTTCACATTGACGATGAAACACAGAAATCGCATCGGAATTAAATACAAATGGCACAATGCCGCCTTAAATACAAGAATAGAGACTTTTCTTACCGTCGGTGCTTTGAGCATTCCCTGTGAAACCAGTATTAGTTTCCGATACACCACTGGAGTTTCAATGAATTCCTTGGACATTCACATTGACGATGAAACACTGAAATTACATCGGAATTAAATACAAAAGGCACAATGCCGCCTTAAGTACAAGAATAGAGACTCTTCTTTCCATGGGTGCTTTGAGCATTCCCTGTGAGACCAGTATTAGTTTCCGCTACATCTCTGCAGGTTCAGTTTATTCCTTGGACCTTCACATTGACGATGAAACACAGAAATGGCATCGGAATTAAATACAAAAGGCACAATGCCGCCTTAAGTACAAGAATAGAGACTCTTCTTACAGTCGGTGCTTTGAGCATTCCCTGTGAGACCTGTATTAGTTTCCGCTACACCTCTGCAGGTTCAGTTTATTCCTTGGACCTTCACATTGACGATGAAACACAGGAATGGCGTCGGAATTAAATACAAAAGGCACAATGCCGCCTTAAGTACAAGAATAGAGACTCTTCTTACAGTCGGTGCTTTGAGCATTCCCTGTGAGACCAGTATTAGTTTCCGATACACCACTGCAGGTTCAATGTATTCCTTGGACCTTCAGATTGACGATGAAACACAGAAATCGCATCGGAATGAAATACAAAAGGCACAATGCCGCCTTAAGTACAAGAATAGAGCCTCTTCTTATAGTCGGTGCTATGAGCATTCCCTGTGAGACCTGTATTAGTTTCCGATACACCTCTGCAGGTTCAGTTAATTCCTTCAACCTTCACATTGACGATGAAACACAGAAATGGCATCGGAATGAAATACAAAAGGCACAATGCCGCCATAAGTACAAGAATAGGGACTCTTCTTACAGTCGGTGCTTTGAGCATTCCCTGTGAGACAAGTATTAGTTTCTGCTACATCTCAGCAGGTTCAATGTATTCCTTGAACCTTCAAATTGACGATGAAACGCAGAAATCGCATCGGAATTAAATACGAAAGGCACAATGCCGCCTTAGGTACAAGAATAGAGACTGTTCTTACAGTCGTTGCTTTGAGCATTCCCTGTGAGACCAGTATTAGTTTCCGATACACCACCGCAGGTTCAATGTATTCCTTGGACCTTCACATTGACGATGAAACACAGAAAACGCATCTGAATTAAATACAAATGGCACAATGCCGCCTTAAATACAAGAATAGAGACTTTTCTTACCGTCGGTGCTTTGAGCATTCCCTGTGAAACCAGTATTAGTTTCCGATACACCACTGGAGGTTCAATGAATTCCTTGGATATTTACATTGACGATGAAACACTGAAATTACATCGGAATTAAATACAAAATGCACAATGCCGCCTTAAGTACAAGAATAGAGACTCTTCTTACCGTCGGTGCTTTGAGCATTCCCTGTGAGACCAGTATTAGTTTCCGCTACACCTCTGCAGGTTCAGTTTATTCCTTGGACCTTCACATTGACGATGAAACACAGAAATGGAATCGGTATTAAATACAAAAGGCACAATTATTCCTTAAGTACAAGAATAGAGACTCTTATTACAGTCGGCGCTTTGAGCATTCCCTGTGAGACCAGTATTAGTTTCCGCTACACCTCTGCAGGTTCAGTATATTCCTTGGACCTTCACATTGACGATGAAACACAGGAATGGCGTGGGAATTAAATACAAAAGGCACAATGCCGCCTTAAGTACAAGAATAGAGATTCTTCTTACAGTCGGTGCTTTGAGCATTCCCTGTGAGACCAGTATTAGTTTCCGATACACCACTGCAGGTTCAATGTATTCCATGGACCTTCACATTGACGATGAAACACAGAAATCGCATCGGATTGAAATACAAAAGGCACAATGCCGCCTTAAGTACAAGAATAGAGCCTCTTCTTATAGTCGGTGCTTTGAGCATTCCCTGTTAGACCAGTATTAGTTTCCGATACACCTCTGCAGGTTCAGTTTATTCCTTGGACCTTCACATTGACGATGAAACACAGAAATTGCATCGGAATTAAATACAAAAGGCACAATGCCGCCATAAGTACAAGAATAGGGACTCTTCTTACAGTCGGTGCTTTGAGCATTAGCTGTGAGACCAGTATTAGTTTCCGCTACACCTCTCCAGGTTCAATGAATTCCTTGAACCTTGAAATTGACGATGAAACACAGAAATGGCATCGGAATTAAATACAAAAGGAACAATGCCGCCTTAAGTACAAGAATAGAGACTCTTCTTACAGTCGGTGATTTGAGCATTCCCTGTGAGACCAGTATTAGTTTCCGATACACCACCGCAGGTTAAATGTATTCCTTGGACCTTCACATTGACCATGAAACACAGAAATCGCATCGGAATTAAATACAAATGGCACAATGCCGCCTTAAATACAAGAATAGAGACTTTTCTTACCGTCGGTGCTTTGAGCATTCCCTGTGAAACCAGTATTAGTTTCCGATACACCACTGGAGGTTCAATGAATTCCTTGGACATTCACATTGACGATGAAACACTGAAATTACATCGGAATTAAATACAAAAGGCACAATGCCGCCTTAAGTACAAGAATAGAGACTCTTCTTTCCATGGGTGCTTTGAGCATTCCCTGTGAGACCAGTATTAGTTTCCGCTACATCTCTGCAGGTTCAGTTTATTCCTTGGACCTTCACATTGACGATGAAACACAGAAATGGCATCGGAATTAAATACAAAAGGCACAATGCCGCCTTAAGTACAAGAATAGGGACTCTTCTTACAGTCGGTGCTTTGAGCATTCCCTGTGAGACTTGTATTAGTTTCCGCTACACCTCTGCAGGTTCAGTTTACTCCTTGGACCTTCACATTGACGATGAAACACAGGAATGGCGTCGGAATTAAATACAAAAGGCACAATGCCGCCTTAAGTACAAGAATAGAGACTCTTCTTACAGTCGGTGCTTTGAGCATTCCCTGTGAGACCAGTATTAGTTTCCGATACACCACTGCAGGTTCAATGTATTCCTTGGACCTTCACATTGACGATGAAACACAGAAATCGCATCGGAATGAAATACAAAAGGCACAATGCCGCCTTAAGTACAAGAATAGAGCCTCTTCTTATAGTCGGTGCTATGAGCATTCCCTGTGAGACCTGTATTAGTTTCCGATACACCTCTGCAGGTTCAGTTAATTCCTTCAACCTTCACATTGACGATGAAACACAGAAATGGCATCGGAATTAAATACAAAAGGCACAATGCCGCCATAAGTACAAGAATATTGACTCTTCTTACAGTCGGTGCTTTGAGCATTCCCTGTGAGACAAGTATTAGTTTCTGCTACATCTCAGCAGGTTCAATGTATTCCTTGAACCTTGAAATTGACGATGAAACGCAGAAATCACATCGGAATTAAATACAAAATGCACAATGCCGCCTTCAGTACAAGAATAGAGACTGTTCTTACAGTCGGTGTTTTGAGCATTCCCTGTGAGACCAGTATTAGTTTCCGATACGCCACTGCAGGTTCAATGTATTCCTTGGACCTTCAAATTGACGATGATACACAGAAATCGCATCGGAATTAAAAACAAAAGGCACAATGCCGCCTTAAGTACAAGAATAGAGACTCTTCTTACAGTCGGTGCTTTGAGCATTCCCTGTGAGACCAGTATTAGTTTCCGCTACACCTCTGCATGTTCAGTTTATTCCTTGGACCTTCACATTGAGGATGAAACACAGAAATGGCATCGGAATTAAATACAAAAGGCATAATGCCGCCTTAAGTTCAAGAATAGAGACTCTTCTTACAGTCGGTGCTTTGAGCACTCCCTGTGAGACCAGTTTTAGTTTCCGATACACCACTGCAGCTTCAATGTATTCCTTGGACCTTCACATTGGCGATGAAACACAGAACTGGCATCGGAATCAAATACAAAAGGCAGAATGCCGCCTTAAGTACAAGAATAGAGACTCTTCTTACAGTTGGTGCTTTGAGCATTCCCTTTGGGACCAGTATTAGTTTCCGATACACCACTGCAGGTTCAATGTATTCCTTAGACATACACATTGACGATGAAACACTGAAATTACATCGGAATTAAATACAAAAGGCAAAACGCCGCCATAAGTGCAAGAATAGAGACTCTTCTTCCAGTCGGTGCTTTGAGCATTCCCAGTGAGACCAGTATTAGTTTCCGATACACCACTGGAGGTTCAATTAATTCCTTGGACATTCACATTGACGATGAAACATTGAAATTACATTGCAATTAAATACAAAAGGCACTATGCCGCCTTAAGTACAAGAATAGATACACTTCTTACCGTCGGTGCTTTGAGCATTCCCTGTGAGACCAGTATTAGTTTCTGCTACACCTCTGCAGATTCAGTTAATTCCTCGGACCTTCACATTGACGATGAAACACAGAAATGGCATCGGAATTAAATACAATATGCACAATTCCGCCTTAAGTACAAGAATAGAGACTCTTCTTACAGTCGGTGCTTTGAGCATTCCCTGTGAGACCAGTATTAGTTTCCGATACACCACTGCAGGTTCAATGTATTCCTTGGACATCCACATTGACGATGAAACACAGAAATGGCATCGGAATTGAATACAAAAGGAACAATGCCGCCTTAAGTACAAGAATAGAGACTCATCTTACAGTCGGTGCTTTGAGCATTCCCTGTGAGACCAGTATTAGTTTCCGATACACCACCGCAGGTCCAATATATTCCTTGGACCTTCACATTGACGATGAAACACAGAAATCGCATCGGAATTAAATACAAAAGGCACAATGGCGCCTTAAGTACAAGAATACAGACTGTACTTACAGTCGGTGCTTTGAGCATTCCCTGTGAGACCAGTATTAGTTTCCGATACGCCACTGCAGGTTCAATGTATTCCTTGGACCTTCAAATTGACGATGATATACAGAAATCGCATCGGAATTAAATACAAAAAGCACAATGCCGCCTTAAGTACAAGAAAAGAGACTCTTCTTACAGTCGGTGCTTTGAGCATTCCCTGTGAGGCCAGTATTAGTTTCCGATACACCACTGCAGGTTCAATGTATTCCTTGGACCTTCACATTGACGATGAAACACAGAAATCGCATCGGAATTAAATACAAAAGGCACAATGCCGCCTTAAGTACAAGATTACAGACTCTAATTACAGTCGGAGCTTTGAGCATTCCCTGTGAGACCAGTATTAGTATCCGATACACCACTGCAGGTTCAATGTATTCCTTGGACCTTCACATTGACGGTGAAACACAGAAATCGCATCGGAATCAAATACAAAAGTCACAATGCCGCCTTAAGTACAAGAATAGAGACTCTTCTTACAGTCGGTGCTTTGAGCATTCCCTATGAGACCAGTAATAGTATCCGATGCACCACTTCAGGTTCAATCTATTCCTTGGACATACACATTGACGCTGAAACACTGAAATTACATCGGAATTAAATACAAAAGGAGCAATGCCGCCTTAAGTACAAGAATAGAGACCCTACTTACAGTTGGTGCTTGGAGCATTCCCTTTGGGACCAGTATTAGTTTCCGTTACACCACTGCAGGTTCAATGTATTCCTTAGACATACACATTGACGATGAAACACTGAAATTACATCGGAATTAAATACAAAATGCAAAATGCCGCCATAAGTGCAAGAATAGAGACTCTTCTTACAGTCGGTGCTTTGAGCATTCCCTGTGAGACCAGTAATAGTATCCGATACACCACTGCAGGTTCAATCTATTCCTTGGACATACACATTGACGCTGAAACACTGAAATTACATCGGAATTAAATACAAAAGGAACAATGCCGCCTTAAGTACAAGAATAGAGAGTCTTCTTACCATCGGTGCTTTGAGCATTCCCTGTGAGACCAGTATTAGTTTCCGATACACCACTGGAGGTTCAATGAAGTCCTTGGACATTCACATTGATGATGATACACAGAAATGGGATCGGAATTAAATACAAAAGGCACAATGCCGCTTTAAGTATAAGAATAGAGACTCGTCTTACAGTCGGTGCTTTGAGCATTCCCTGTGAGACCAGTATTAGTTTCCGATACGCCACTGCAGGTTCATTGTATTCCTTGGACCTTCAAATTGACAATGATACACTGAAATCGCGTAGGAATTAAATACAAAAGGCACAATGCCGCCTTAAGTACATGAATAGAGACTCTTCTTACAGTCAGTGCTTTGAGCATTCCCTGTGAGACCAGTATTTGTTTCCGCTACACCTCTGCAGGTTCAGTTTATTCCTTGGACCTTCACATTGACGATGAAACACGGAAATTGCTTCGGAATTAAATACAAGAGCACAATGCCGCCATAAGTACAAGAATAGAGACTCTTCTTACCGTCGGTGCTTTGAGCATTCCCTGTGAGACCAGTATTAGTTTCCGCTACACCTCTGCAGGTTCAGTTTATTCCTTGGACCTTCACATTGACGATGAAACACAGAAATGGCATCGGAATTAAATACAAAAGGCACAATGCCGCCTTAAGTTCAAGAATTCAGACACTTCTTACAGTCTGTGCTTTGAGCATTCCCTGTGAGACCAGTATTAGTTTCCGCTACACCTCTGCAGGTTCAGTTTATTCCTTGGACCTTCACATTGACGATGAAACACAGAAATCGCATCGGAATTAAATACAAAAGGCACAATGCCGCCTTAAGTACAAGAATAGAGACTCTTCTTACAGTCGGTGCTTTGAGCATTCCCTGTGAGACCAGTATTAGTTTCCGATACACCACTGCAGGTTTAATGTATTCCTTGGACCGTCACATTGACGATGAAATACAGAAATTGCATCGGAATCAAATACAAAAGGCACAATGCCGCCTTAAGTACAAGAATAGAGACTCTTCTTACAGTCAGTGCTTTGAGCATTCCCTGTGAGACCAGTAATAGTATCCGATACACCACTGCAGGTTCAATATATTCCTTGGACATACACATTGACGAAGAAACACAGAAATGGCATCGGAATTAAATACAAAAGGCACAATGCCGCCATAAGTACAAGAATAGACACTCTCCTTACAGTCGGTTCTTTGAGCATTCCCTGTGAGACCAGTAAGAGTATCCGATACACCACTGCAAATTCAATCTATTCCTTGGACATACACATTGACGCTGAAACACTGAAATTATATCGGAATTAAATACAAAAGGAACAATGCCGCCTTAAGTACAAGAATAGAGACCCTTCTTACAGTTGGTGTTTGGAGCATTCCCTTTGGGACCAGTATTAGTTTCCGATACACCACTGCAGGTTCAATGTATTCCTGAGACATACACATTGACGATGATACACAGAAATCGCATCGGAATTAAATACAAAAGGCAAAATGCCGCCTTAAGTACAAGAATAGAGACTCTTCTTACAGTCGGTGCATTGAGCATTCCCTGTGAGACCAGTATTAGTTTCTGATACACCACTGCAGGTTCAATGTATTCCTTGGACCTTCACATTGACGTTGACACACAGAAATCGCATCGGAATTAAATCCAAAACGCACAATGCCGCATTAAGAACAAGAATACAGACTCTACTCACAGTCGGTGCTTTGAGCATTCCCTGTGAGACCAGTATTAGTTTCCGATACACCACTGCAGGTTCAATGTATTCCTTGGACCTTCACATTGACGATGAAACACAGAAATCGCATCGGAATCAAATACAAAAGGCACAATGCCGCCTTAAGTACAAGAATAGAGACTCTTCTTACAGTCGGTGCTTTGAGCATTCCCTGTGAGACCAGTAATAGTATCCGATACAACACTGCATGTTCAATCTATTCCTTGGACATACACACTGACGTTGAAACACAGAAATTACATCGGAATTAAATACAAAAGGAACAATGCCGCCTTAAGTACAAGAATAGAGAGTCTTCTTACCGTCGGTGCTTTGAGCATTCCCTGTGAGACCAGTATTAGTTTCCGATACACCACTGGAGGTTCAATGAAGTCCTTGGACATTCACATTGACGATGATACACAGAAATCGCATCGGAATTAAATACAAAAGGCACAATGCCGCCTTAAGTACAAGAATAGAGACTCTTCTTACAGTCGGTGCTTTGAGCATTCCCTGTGAGACCAGTATTAGCTTCCGATACGCCACTGCAGGTTCAATGTATTCCTTGGACCTTCAAATTGACAATGATACACTTAAATCGCATAGGAATTAAATACAAAAGGCACAATGCCGCCTTAAGTACATGAATAGAGACTCTTCCTACAGTCAGTGCTTTGAGCATTCCCTGTGAGACCAGTATTTGTTTCCGCTACACCTCTGCAGGTTCAGTTTATTCCTTGGACCTTCACATTGACGATGAAACACGGAAATTGCTTCGGAATTAAATACAAGAGCACAATGCCGCCATAAGTACAAGAATAGAGACTCTTCTTACCGTCGGTGCTTTGAGCATTCCCTGTGAGAACAGTATTAGTTTCCGATACACCACTGGAGGTTCAATGAATTCGTTGGACATTCACATTGACGATGAAACACTGAAATTACATCGGAATTAAATACAAAAGGCACAATGCCGCCTTAAGTACAAGAATAGAGACTCTTCTTACAGTCTGTGCTTTGAGCATTCCCTGTGAGACCAGTATTAGTTTCCGCTACACCTCTGCAGGTTCAGTTTATTCCTTGGACCTTCACATTGACGATGAAACACAGAAATGGCATCGGAATTAAATACAAAAGGCACAATGCCGCCTTAAGTTCAAGAATTCAGACTCTTCTTACAGTCTGTGCTTTGAGCATTCCCTGTGACACCAGTATTAGTTTCCGCTACACCTCTGCAGGTTCAGTTTATTCCTTGGACCTTCACATTGATGATGAAACACAGAAATCGCATCGGAATTAAATACAAAAGGCACAATGCCGCCATAAGTACAAGAATAGAGACTCTTCTTACAGTCGGTGCTTTGAGCATTCCCTGTGAGACCAGTAATAGTATCCGATACACCACTGCAAATTCAATCTATTCCTTGGACATACACATTGACGCTGAAACACTGAAATTATATCGGAATTAAATACAAAAGGAACAATACCGCCTTAAGTACAAGAATAGAGACTCTTCTTACAGTTGGTGTTTGGAGCATTCCCTTTGGGACCAGTATTAGTTTCCGATAAACCACTGCAGGTTCAATGTATTCCTGAGACATACACATTGACGATGAAACACTGAAATTACATCGGAATTAAATACAAAATGCAAAATGCCGCCATAAGTGCAAGAATAGAGACTCTTCTTACAGTAGGTGCTTTGAGCATTCCCTGTGAGACCAGTATTAGTTTCCGCTACACCTCTGCAAGTTCAGTTTATTCCTTGGACCTTCACATTGACGATGAAACACAGAAATGGCATCGGAATTAAATACAAAAGGCACAATGCCGCCTTAAGTACAAGAATAGAGACTCTTCTTACAGTCGGTGATTTGAGCATTCCCTGTAAGACCAGTATTAGTTTCCGATACACCACTGCAGGTTCAATGTATTCCTTGGACATACACATTGACGATGAAACACAGAAATCGCATCGGAATTAAATCCAAAACGCACAATGCCGCCTTATGTACAAGAATACAGACTCTACTTACCGTCGGTACTTTGAGCATTCCCTGTGAGACTAGTATTAGTTTCCGATACACCACTGCAGGTTCAATGTATTCCTTGGCCCTTCACATTGACGATGAAACACAGAAATCGCATCGGAATCAAATACAAAAGGCACAATGCCGCCTTAAGTACAAGAATAGAGATTCTTCTTACAGTCGGTGCTTTGAGCATTCCCTGTGAGACCAGTGTATCCGATACACCACTGCAGGTTCAATCTATTCCTTGGACATACACATTGACGATGAAACACAGAAATTACATCGGATTTAAATACAAAAGGAACAATGCCGCCTTAAGTACAAGAATAGAGACTGTTCTTACAGTCGGTGCTTTGAGCATTCCCTGTGAGACCAGTATTAGTTTCCGCTCCACCTCTGCAGGTTCAGTTTATTCCTTGGCCCTTCAAATTGACGATGATACACTAAATCGCATCGGAATTAAATACAAAAGGCAAAATGCCGCCTTAAGTACAAGAATAGAGACTCTTCTTACAGTCGGTGCATTGAGCATTCCCTGTGAGACCAGTATTAGTTTCCGACACACAACTGCAGGTTCAATGTATTCCTTGGACCTTCACATTGACGTTGACACACAGAAATCGCGTCGGAATTAAATCCAAAACGCACAATGCCGCCTTAAGTACAAGAATACAGACTCTACTCACAGTCGGTGCTTTGAGCATTCCCTGTGAGACCAGTATTAGTTTCCGATACACCACTGCAGGTTCAATGTATTCCTTGGACCTTCACATTGACGATGAAACACAGAAATCGCATCGGAATCAAATACAAAAGGCACAATGCCGCCTTAAGTACAAGAATAGAGACTCTTCTTACAGTCGGCGCTTTGAGCATTCCCTGTGAGACCAGTAATAGTATCCGATACAACACTGCAGGTTCAATCTATTCCTTGGACATATACATTGACGTTGAAACACAGAAATTACATCGGAATTAAATACAAAAGGAACAATGCCGCCTTAAGTACAAGAATAGAGAGTCTTCTTACCGTCGGTGCTTTGAGCATTCCCTGTGAGACCAGTATTAGTTTCCGATACACCACTGGAGGTTCAATGAAGTCCTTGGACATTCACATTGACGATGATACACAGATATCGCATCGGAATTATATACAAAAGGCACAATGCCGCTTTAAGTACAAGAATAGAGACTCTTCTAACAGTCGGTGCTTTGAGCATTCCCTGTGAGACCAGTATTAGTTTCCGATACGCCACTGCAGGTTCAATGTATTCCTTGGACCTTCAAATTGGCGATGATACACTGAAATCGCATAGGAATTAAATACAAAAGGCACAATGCCGCCTTAAGTACATGAATAGAGACTCTTCTTACAGTCAGTGCTTTGAGCATTCCCTGTGAGACCAGTATTTGTTTCCGCTACACCTCTGCAGTTTCAGTTTATTCCTTGGACCTTCACATTGACGATGAAACACAGAAATGGCTTCGGAATTAAATACAAAAGCACAATGCCGCCATAAGTACAAGAATAGAGACTCTTCTTACCGTCGGTGCTTTGAGCATTCCCTGTGAGAACAGTATTAGTTTCCGATACACCACTGGAGGTTCAATGAATTCGTTGGACATTCACATTGACTATGAAACACTGAAATTACATCGGAATTAAATACAAAAGGCACAATGCCGCATTAAGTACTAGAATAGAGACTCTTCTTACAGTCTGTGCTTTGAGCATTCCCTGTGAGACCAGTATTAGTTTCCGCTACACCTCTGCAGGTTCAGTTTATTCCTTGGACCTTCACATTGACGATGAAACACAGAAATCGCATCGGAATTAAATACAAAAGGCACAATGCCGCCTTAAGTACAAGAATAGAGACTCTTCTTACAGTCAGTGCTTTGAGCATTCCCTGTGAGACCAGTATTAGTTTCCGATAAACCACTGCAGGTTTAATGTATTCCTTGGACCTTCACATTGACGATGAAATACAGAAATTGCATCGAAATCAAATACAAAAGGCAAAATGCCACCTTAAGTACAAGAATAGAGACTCTTCTTACAGTCGGTGCATTGAGCATTCCCTGTGAGACCAGTATTAGTTTCCGATACACCACTGCAGGTTCAATGTATTCCTTGGACCTTCACATTGACGTTGACACACAGAAATCGCATCGGAATTAAATCCAAAACGCACAATGCCGCCTTAAGTACAAGAATACAGACTCTACTCACAGTCGGTGCTTTGAGCATTCCCTGTGAGACCAGTATTAGTTTCCGATACACCACTGCAGGTTCAATGTATTCCTTGGACCTTCACATTGACGATGAAACACAGAAATTACATCGGAATTAAATACAAAAGGAACAATGCCGCCTTAAGTACAAGAATAGAGAGTCTTCTTACCGTCGGTGCTTTGAGCATTCCCTGTGAGACCAGTATTAGTTTCCGATACACCACTGGAGGTTCAATGAAGTCCTTGGACATTCACATTGACGATGATACACAGATATCGCATCGGAATTAAATACAAAAGGCACAATGCCGCTTTAAGTACAAGAATAGAGACTCTTCTTACAGTCGTTGCTTTGAGCATTCCCTGTGAGACCAGTATTAGTTTCCGATACGCCACTGCAGGTTCAATGTATTCCTTGGACCTTCAAATTGACGATGATACACTGATATCGCATAGGAATTAAATACAAAAGGCACAATGCCGCCTTAAGTACATAAATAGAGACTCTTCTTACAGTCAGTGCTTTGAGCATTCCCTGTGAGACCAGTATTTGTTTCCGCTACACCTCTGCAGTTTCAGTTTATTCCTTGGACCTTCACATTGACGATGAAACACTGAAATGGCTTCGGAATTAAATACAAAAGCACAATGCCGCCATAAGTACAAGAATAGAGACTCTTCTTACCGTCGGTGCTTTGAGCATTCCCTGTGACAACAGTATTAGTTTCCGAGATACCACTGGAGGTTCAATGAATTCGTTGGACATTCACATTGACGATGAAACACAGAAATTACATCGGAATTAAATACAAAAGGCACAATGCCGCATTAAGTACAAGAATAGAGACTCTTCTTACAGTCTGTGCTTTGAGCATTCCCTGTGAGACCAGTATTAGTTTCCGCTACACCTCTGCAGGTTCAGTTTATTCCTTGGACCTTTTCATTGACGATGAAACACAGAAATCGCATCGGAATTAAATACAAAAGGCACAATGCCGCCTTAAGTACAAGAGTAGAGACTCTTCTTACAGTCAGTGCTTTGAGCATTCCCTGTGAGACCAGTATTAGTTTCCGATACACCACTGCAGGTTTAATGTATTCCTTGGACCTTCACATTGACGATGAAATACAGAAATTGCATCGGAATCAAATACAAAAGGCACAATGCCGCCTTAAGTACAAGAATAGAGACTCTTCTTACAGTCAGTGCTTTGAGCATTCTCTGTGAGACCAGTAATAGTATCCGATACACCACTGCAGGTTCAATATATTCCTTGGACATACACATTGACGATGAAACACAGAAATGGCATCGGAATTAAATACAAAAGGCACAATGCCGCCATAAGTACAAGAATAGAGACTCTTCTTACAGTCGGTGCTTTGAGCATTCCCTGTGAGACCAGTAATAGTATCCGATACACCACTGCAGGTTCAATCTATTCCTTGGACATACACATTGACGTTGAAACACAGAAATTACATCGGAATTAAATACAAAAGGAACAATGCCGCCTTAAGTACAAGAATAGAGAGTCTTCTTACCGTCGGTGCTTTGAGCATTCCCTGTGAGACCAGTATTAGTTTCCGATACACCACTGGAGGTTCAATGAAGTCCTTGGAAATTCACATTGACGATGATACACAGATATCGCATCGGAATTAAATACAAAAGGCACAATGCCGCTTTAAGTACAAAAATAGAGACTCTTCTTACAGTCGGTGCTTTGAACATTCCCTGTGAGACCAGTATTAGTTTCCGATACGCCACTGCAGGTTCAATGTATTCCTTGGACCTTCAAATTGACGATGATACACTGAAATCGCATAGGAATTAAATACAAAAGGCACAATGCCGCCTTAAGTACATAAATAGAGACTCTTCTTACAGTCAATGATTTGAGCATTCCCTGTGAGACCAGTATTTGTTTCCGCTACACCTCTGCAGTTTCAGTTTATTCCTTGGACCTTCACATTGACGATGAAACACTGAAATGGCTTCGGAATTAAATACAAAAGCACAATGCCGCCATAAGTACAAGAATTGAGACTCTTCTTACCGTCGGTGCTTTGAGCATTCCCTGTGAGAACAGTATTAGTTTCCGATATACCACTGGAGGTTCAATGAATTCGTTGGACATTCACATTGACGATGAAACACTGAAATTACATCGGAATTAAATACAAAAGGCACAATGCCGCATTAAGTACAAGAATAGAGACTCTTCTTACAGTCTGTGCTTTGAGCATTCCCTGTGAGACCAGTATTAGTTTCCGCTACACCTCTGCAGGTTCAGTTTATTCCTTGGACCTTCACATTGACGATGAAACACAGAAATGGCATCGGAATTAAATACAAAAGGAACAATGCCGCCTTAAGTACAAGAATTCAGACTCTTCTTACAGTCTGTGATTTGAGCATTCCCTGTGAAACCAGTATTAGTTTCCGCTACACCTCTGCAGGTTCAGTTTATTCCTTGGACCTTTTCATTGACGATGAAAAACAGAAATCGCATCGGAATTAAATACAAAAGGCACAATGCCGCCTTAAGTACAAGAATAGAGACTCTTCTTACAGTCAGTGCTTTGAGCATTCCCTGTGAGACCAGTATTAGTTTCCGATACACCACTGCAGGTTTAATGTATTCCTTGGACCTTCACATTGACGATGAAATACAGAAATTGCATCGGAATCAAATACAAAAGGCACAATGCCGCCTTAAGTACAAGAATAGAGACTCTTCTTACAGTCAGTGCTTTGAGCATTCTCTGTGAGACCAGTAATAGTATCTGATACACCACTGCAGGTTCAATATATTCCTTGGACATACACATTGACGATGAAACACAGAAATGGCATCGGAATTAAATACAAAAGGCACAATGCCGCCATAAGTACAAGAATAGAGACTCTTCTTACAGTCGGTGCTTTGAGCATTCCCTGTGAGACGAGTATTAGTTTCCGATACACCTCTGCAGATTCAGTTTATTCCTTGGACCTTCACATTGACGATGAAACACAGGAATGGCATCGGAATTAAATACAAAAGGCACAATGCCACCTTAAGAACAAGAATAGAGACTCTTCTTACAGTCAGTGCTTTGAGCATTCCCTGTGAGACCAGTATTAGATTCCGATACACCACTGCAAGTTCAATGTATTCCTTAGACCTTCACATTGACGATGAAACACAGAAATGGCATCGGAAGTAAATACAAAAGGCACAATGCCGCCTTAAGTAGAAGAATAGAGACTCTTCTTACAGTAGGTGCTTTGAGTATTCCCTGTGAGACCAGTATTAGTTTCCGATACACCAATGCAGGTTCAATGTATTCCTTGGACCTTCACATAGACGATGAAACACTGAAATGGCATCGGAATTAAATCCAAAACGCACAATGCCGCCTTAAGTACAAGAATAGAGACTGTTCTTACAGTCGGTGCTTTGAGCATTCCCTGTGAGACCAGTATTAGTTTCCGCTACACCTCTGCAGGTTCAGATTATTCCTTGGACCTTCCCATTGACGATGAAACACAGAAATGGGATCGGAATTAAATACAAAAAGCACAATGCCCCCTTAAGTACAAGAATAGACACTCTTCTTACAGTCGGTGTTTTGAGCATTCCCTGTGAGACCAGTATTAGTTTCCGCTACACCTCTGCAGATTCAGTTTATTCCTTGGACCTTCACATTGACGATGAAACACAGAAATGGCATCGGAATTAAATACAAAAGGCACAATGCCGCCTTAAGGACAAGAATAGAGACTATTCTTACAGTCGGTGCTTTGAGCATTCCCTGTGAGACCAGTATTAGTTTCCGCTACACCTCTGCAGAATCAGTTTGTTCCTTGGACCTTCACATTGACGATGAAACACAGAAATGGCATCGGAATTAAATACAAAAGGCACAAGGCCGCCCTAAGTACAAGAATGGAGACTCATCTTACAATCGGTGCTTTGAGCATTCCCTGAGAGACCAGTATTAATTTCCGATACACCACTGCAGGTTCAATGCATTCCTTGGACCTTCACATTGACGATGAAACACAGAAATCGCATCGGAATTAAATACCAAAGGCACAATGCCGCCTTAAGTACAAGAATAGAAACTCTTCTTACCGTCGGTGCTTTGCCCATTCCCTGTGAGTCCAGAATTAGTTTCCGATACACCACTGCAGGTTCAATGTATTCCTTGGACATACACATTGACGATGAAACACTGAAATTACATCGGAATTAAATACAAAGGGCACAATGACGCATTAATTACAAGAAGAATGAGACCTCTTAGAGTCTGTGCTTTGATCCTTTCCTGTGAGACCAGTATTAGTTTCCGATATACCACTGCAGGTTAAATGTATTCCATGGTCCTTCACATTGACGTTCAAACACAGAAATCGCATCGGAATTACATACAAAAGGCACAATGCCGCCCTAAGTACAAGAATGGAGACTCATCTTACAATCGGTGCTTTGAGCATTCCCTGATAGACCAGTATTAATTTCCGATACACCACTGCAGGTTCAATGCATTCCTTGGACCTTCACATTGACGATGATACACAGAAATCGCATCGGAATTAAATACCAAAGGCACAATGCCGCCTTAAGTACAAGAATAGAGACTCATCTTACCGTCGGTGCTTTGCCCATTCCCTGTGAGACCAGTATTAGTTTCCGATACTCCTCTGGAGGTTCAATGAATTCACTGGACATACACATTGACGATGAAACACTGAAATTACTTCGGAATTAAATACAAAAGGCACAATGCCGCCTTAAGTGCAAGAATAGAGACCCTTTTTACAGTCGGTGCTTTGAGCATTCCCTGTGAGACCAGTAATAGTATCCGATACACCACTGCAGGTTCAATCTATTCCTTGGACATACACATTGACGATGAAACACAGAAATGGCATCGGAATTAAATACAAAAGGCACAATGCCGCCTTAAGTACAAGAATGGAGACTCTTCTTCCAGGCGGTGCTTTGAGAATTCCCTGTGAGACCAGTATTAGTTTCCGCTACACCTCTGCAGGTTCAGTTTATTCCTTGGACCTTCACATTGATGATGAAACACAGAAATGGCATCGGAATTAAATACAAAAGGCACAATGCCGCCTTAAGTACAAGAATAGACACTCTTCTTACAGTCGGTGCTTGGAGCATTCCCTGTGAGACCAGTATTAGTTTTCGATACACCACTGCAGGTTCAATGTATTCCTTGGACCTTCACGTTGACGATGAAACACAGAAATGGCATCGGAAATAAATACAAGAGGCACTATGCCGCCTTAAGTACAAGAATAGAGACTCTTCTTACTGTCGGTGTTTTGAGCATTCCTTGTGAGACCAGTATTAGTTTCCGCTACACCTCTGCAGATTCAGTTTATTCCTTGGACCTTCACACTGACGATGAAACACAGAAATGGCATCGGAATTAAATACAAAAGGCACAATGCCGCCTTAAGAACAAGAATAGAGACTATTCTTACAGTCGGTACTTTGAGCAGTCCCTGTGAGACCAGTATTAGTGTCCGCTACACCTCTGCAGATTCAGTTTATTCCTTGGACCTTCACATTGGCGATGAAACACAGAAATGGCATCGGAATTAAATACAAAAGGCACAATGCCGCCTTAAGGACAAGAATAGAGACTATTCTTACAGTCGGTGCTTTGAGCATTCCCTGTGAGACCAGTATTAGTTTCCGCTACACCTCTGCAGAATCAGTTTGTTCCTTGGACCTTCACATTGACGATGAAACACAGAAATGGCATCGGAATTAAATACAAAAGGCACAAGGCCGCCCTAAGTACAAGAATGGAGACTCATCTTACAATCGGTGCTTTGAGCATTCCCTGAGAGACCAGTATTAATTTCCGATACACCACTGCAGGTTCAATGCATTCCTTGGACCTTCACATTGACGATGAAACACAGAAATCGCATCGGAATTAAATACCAAAGGCACAATGCCGCCTTAAGTACAAGAATAGAAACTCTTCTTACCGTCGGTGCTTTGCCCATTCCCTGTGAGACCAGAATTAGTTTCCGATACACCACTGCAGGTTCAATGTATTCCTTGGACATACACATTGACGATGAAACACTGAAATTACATCGGAATTAAATACAAAGGGCACAATGACGCATTAATTACAAGAAGAATGAGACCTCTTAGAGTCTGTGCTTTGATCCTTTCCTGTGAGACCAGTATTAGTTTCCGATATACCACTGCAGGTTAAATGTATTCCATGGTCCTTCACATTGACGTTCAAACACAGAAATCGCATCGGAATTACATACAAAAGGCACAATGCCGCCCTAAGTACAAGAATGGAGACTCATCTTACAATCGGTGCTTTGAGCATTCCCTGATAGACCAGTATTAATTTCCGATACACCACTGCAGGTTCAATGCATTCCTTGGACCTTCACATTGACGATGATACACAGAAATCGCATCGGAATTAAATACCAAAGGCACAATGCCGCCTTAAGTACAAGAATAGAGACTCATCTTACCGTCGGTGCTTTGCCCATTCCCTGTGAGACCAGTATTAGTTTCCGATACTCCTCTGGAGGTTCAATGAATTCACTGGACATACACATTGACGATGAAACACTGAAATTACTTCGGAATTAAATACAAAAGGCACAATGCCGCCTTAAGTGCAAGAATAGAGACCCTTTTTACAGTCGGTGCTTTGAGCATTCCCTGTGAGACCAGTAATAGTATCCGATACACCACTGCAGGTTCAATCTATTCCTTGGACATACACATTGACGATGAAACACAGAAATGGCATCGGAATTAAATACAAAAGGCACAATGCCGCCTTAAGTACAAGAATGGAGACTCTTCTTCCAGGCGGTGCTTTGAGAATTCCCTGTGAGACCAGTATTAGTTTCCGCTACACCTCTGCAGGTTCAGTTTATTCCTTGGACCTTCACATTGATGATGAAACACAGAAATGGCATCGGAATTAAATACAAAAGGCACAATGCCGCCTTAAGTACAAGAATAGACACTCTTCTTACAGTCGGTGCTTGGAGCATTCCCTGTGAGACCAGTATTAGTTTTCGATACACCACTGCAGGTTCAATGTATTCCTTGGACCTTCACGTTGACGATGAAACACAGAAATGGCATCAGAAATAAATACAAGAGGCACTATGCCGCCTTAAGTACAAGAATAGAGACTCTTCTTACTGTCGGTGTTTTGAGCATTCCTTGTGAGACCAGTATTAGTTTCCGCTACACCTCTGCAGATTCAGTTTATTCCTTGGACCTTCACACTGACGATGAAACACAGAAATGGCATCGGAATTAAATACAAAAGGCACAATGCCGCCTTAAGAACAAGAATAGAGACTATTCTTACAGTCGGTACTTTGAGCAGTCCCTGTGAGACCAGTATTAGTGTCCGCTACACCTCTGCAGATTCAGTTTATTCCTTGGACCTTCACATTGGCGATGAAACACAGAAATGGCATCGGAATTAAATACAAAAGGCACAATGCCGCCTTAAGAACAAGAATAGAGACTCTTCTTACCGTCGGTGCTTTGAGCATTCCCTGTGAGACCAGTATTAGTTTCCGATACACCACTGCACGTTCAATGTATTCCTTGGACATACACATTGACGATGAAACACTGAAATTACATCGGAATTAAATACAAAGTTCACAATGACGCATTAACGACAAGAAGAATGAGACTTCTTAGAGTCTGTGCTTTGATCCTTTCCTGTGAGACCAGTATTAGTTTCCGATATACCACTGCAGGTTAAATGTATTCCATGATCCTTCAAATTGACGTTGAAACAGAGAAATCGCATCGGAATTACATACAAAAGGCACAATGCCGCCCTAAGTACAAGAATGGAGACTCATCTTACAATCGGTGCTTCGAGCATTCCCTGAGAGACCAGTATTAATTTCCGATACACCACTGCAGGTTCAATGTATTCCTTGGACCTTCACATTGACGATGAAACACAGAAATCGCATCGGAATTAAATACCAAAGGCACAATGCCGCCTTAAATACAAGAATAGAGACTCTTCTTACCGTCGGTGCTTAGCCCATTCCCTGTGAGACCAGTATTAGTTTCCGATACTCCTCTGGAGGTTCAATGAATTCCTTGGACATACACATTGACGATGAAACACTGAAATTACATCGGAATTAAATACAAGAGGCACAATGCCGATTTAAGTACAAGAATAGAGACTCTTTTTACAGTCGGTGATTTGAGCATTCCCTGTGAGACCAGTAATAGTATCCGATACACCACTGCAGGTTCAATCTATTCCTTGGACATACACATTGACGATGAAACACAGAAATGGCTTCGGAATTAAATACAAAGGGCACAATGCCGCCTTAAGTACAAGAATAGAGATTCTTCTTCCAGGCGGTGCTTTGAGCATTCCCTGTGAGACCAGTATTAATTTCCGCTACACCTCTGCAGGTTCAGTTTATTCCTTGGACCTTCACATTGATGATGAAACACAGAAATGGCATCGGAATTAAATACAAAAGTCACAATGCCGCCTTAAGTACAAGATTAGACACTCTTCTTACAGTCGGTGCTTGGAGCATTCCCTGTGAGACCAGTATTAGTTTCCGATACACCACTGCAGGATCAATGTATTCCTTGGACCTTCACATTGACGATGAAACACTGAAATTACATCGGAATTAAATACAAAAGGCACAATGTTGCATTAAGTACAAGAATAGAGACTCTTCTTACAGTCTGTGCTTTGAGCATTCCCTGTGAGACCAGTATTAGTTTCCGCTACACCTCTGCAGGTTCAGTTTATTCCTTGGACCTTCACATTGACGATGAAACACAGAAATGGCATCGGAATTAAATACAAAAGGCACAATGCCGCCTTAAGTACAAGAATTCAGACTCTTCTTACAGTCTGTGCTTTGAGCATTCCCTGTGAGACCAGTATTAGTATCCGCTACACCTCTGCAGGTTCAGTTTATTCCTTGGACCTTCACATTGACGATGAAACACAGAAATCGCATCGGAATTAAATACAAAAGGCACAATGCCGCCTTAAGTACAAGAATAGAGACTCTTCTTACAGTCGGTGCTTTAAGCATTCCCTGTGAGACCAGTATTAGGTTCCGATACACCACTGCAGGTTTAATGTATTCCTCGGACCTTCACATTGACGATGAAATACTGAAATTGCATCGGAATCAAATACAAATGGCACAATGCCGCCTTAAGTACAAGAATAGAGACTCTTCTTACAGTCAGTGCTTTGAGCATTCCCTGTGAGACCAGTAATAGTATCCGATACACCACTGCAGGTTCAATATATTCCTTGGACATACACATTGACGATGAAACACAGAAATGGCATCGGAATTAAATACAAAAGGCACAATGCCGCCATAAGTACAAGAATAGAGACTCTTCTTACAGTCGGTGTTTTGAGCATTCCCTGTGAGACCAGTATTAGTTTCCGATACACCACTGCAGGTTCAATCTATTCCTTGGACATACACATTGACGATGAAACACAGAAATGGCATCGGAATTAAATACAAAAGGCACAATGCCGCCTTAAGTGCAAGAATAGAGACTCTTCATACAGTCGGTGCTTTGAGCATTCCCTGTGAGACCAGCATTAGATTCCGATACACCACTGCAAGTTCAATGTATTCCTTAGACCTTCACATTGACGATGAAACACAGAAATCGCATCGGAATTAAATACCAAAGGCACAATGCCGCCTTAAGTACAAGAATAGAGACTCATTTTACAGCCGGTGCTTTGAGCATTCCCTGTGAGACCAGTAAAAGAATCCGATACACCACTGCAGGTTCAATCTATTCCTTGGACATACACATTGACGATGAAACACAGAAATGGCATCGGAATTAAATACAAAAGGCACAATGCCGCCTTAAGTACAAGAATGGAGGCTCTTCTTCCAGGCGGTGCTTTGAGCATTCCCTGTGAGACCAGTATTAGTTTCCGCTACACCTCTGTGGGGTCAGTTTATTCCTTGGACCTTCACATTGATGATGAAACACAGAAATGGCATCGGAATTAAATACAAAAGGCACAATGCCGCCTTAAGTACAAGAATAGACAGTCTTCTTACAGTCGGTGCTTGGAGCATTCCCTGTGAGACCAGTATTAGTTTCCGATACACCACTGCAGGTTCAATGTATTCCTTGGACCTTCACATTGACGATGAAACGCAGAAATGGCATCGGAATTAAATACAAATGGCACAATGCCGCCTTAAGTACAAGAATAGAGACTCTTCTTACTGTCGGTGTTTTGAGCATTCCCTGTGAGACCAGTATTAGTTTCCGCTACACCTCTGCAGATTCAGTTTATTCCTTGGACCTTCACATTGACGATGAAACACAGAAATCGCATCGGAATTAAATACCAAAGGCACAATGCCACCTTAAGTACAAGAATAGAGACTCTTCTTCCAGGTGGTGCTTTGAGCATTCCCTGTGAGACCAGTATTAGTTTCCGATACACCACTGCAGGTTCAATGTATTCCTTGGACCTTCAAATTGACGATGAAACACAGAAATGGCATCGGAATTAAATACAAAAGGCACAATGCTGCCTTAAGTACAAGAATAGAGACTCTTCTTACAGTCGGTGCTTTGAGCATTCAATGTGAGACCAGTATTAGTTTCCGCTACACCTCTGCAGGTTCAGTTTATTCCTTGGACCTTCACATTGACGATGAAACACAGAAATGGCAACGGAATTAAATACAAAAGGCACAATGCCGCCTTAAGTACAAGAATAGAAACTCTTCTTACAGTCGGTGCTTTGAGCATTGCCTGTGAGACCAGTATTAGTTTCCGATACACCACTGCAGGTTCAATGTATTCCTTGGACTTTCACATTGACGATGAAACACAGAAATTGCATCGGAATCAAATACAAAAGGCACAATGCCGCCTTAAGTACAAGAATAGGGACTCTTCTTACAGTCGGTGCTTTGAGCATTCCCTGTGAGACCAGTAATAGTATCCGATACACCACTGTAGGTTCAATCTGTTCCTTGGACATACACATTGACGATGAAACACAGAAATGGCATCGGAATTAAATACAAAAGGCACAATGCCGCCTTAAGTACAAGAATAGAGACTCTTCTTACAGTCGGTGCTTTGAGCATTCCCTGTGAGACCAGTATTAGTCTCCGATATACCACTGCAGGTTCAATGTATTCCTTGGACCTTCACATTGACGATGAAACACAGAAATCGCATAGGAATCAAATACAAAAGGCACAATGCCGACTTAAGTACAAGAATAGAGACTCTTCTTACAGTCGGTGCTTTGAGCATTCCCTGTGAGACCAGTAATAGTATCCGATACACCACTGCAGGTTCAATCTATTCCTTGGACATACACATTGACGATGAAACACAGAAATGGCATCGGAATTAAATACAGAAGGCACAATACCGCCTTAAGTGCAAGAATAGAGACTCTTCATACAGTCGGTGCTTTGAGTATTCCCTGTGTGACCAGTATTAGTTTCCGATACACCACTGCAGGTTCAATGTATTCCTTGGACCTTCACAGAGACGAAGAAACACAGAAATGGCATCGGAATTAAATCCAAAACGCACAATGCCGCCTTAAGTACAAGAATAGAGATTCTTCTTACAGTCGGGGCTTTGAGCATTCCCTGTGAGACCAGTATTACTTTCCGCTACACCTCTGCAGGTTCAGATTATTCCTTGGACCTTCACATTGACGATGAAACACAGAAATGGGATCGGAATTAAATACAAATGGCACAATGCCGCCTTAAGTACAAGAATAGACACTCTTCTTACAGTCGGTGCTTTGAGCATTCCCTGTGAGACCAGTATTTGATTCCGATACACCACTGCAGGTTCAATGTATTCCTTGGACATTCACATTGACGATGAAACACAGAAATGGCATCGGAATTAAATACAAAAGGCACAAAGCCGAGTTAAGTACAAGAATAGAGACTCTTCTTACAGTCGGTGCTTTGAGCATTCCCTGTGAGACCAGTATTAGTTTCCGCTACACCTCTGCAGATTCAGTTTATTCCTTGGACCTTCACATTGATGATGAAACACAGAAATGGCATCGGAATTAAATACAAAAGGCACAATGCCGCCTTAAGTACAAGCATACAGACCCTACTTACAGTCGGTGCTTTGAGCATTCCTTGTGAGACCAGTATTAGTTTCCGATACACTAATGCAGGTTCAAAGTATTCCTTGGACATACACATTGACGATGAAACACTGAATTACATCGGAATTAAAAACAAAAGGAACAATGCCGCCTTAAGTCGGTGATTTGAGCATTCCCAATGAGACCAGTATTAGTTCCGATACACCACTGCAGGTTCAATGTATTCCTTGGACATACACATTGACGATGAAACACTGAAATAACATCGGAATAAAATACAAAGGGCACAATGACGCATTAACTACAAGAAGAATGAGACTTCTTAGAGTCTGTGCTTTGATCCTTTCCTGTGAGACCAGTATTAGATTCCGATATACCACTGCAGGTTAAATGTATTCCATGGTCCTTCACATTGACGTTGAAACACAGAAATCGCATCGGAATTACATACAAAAAGCACAGTGCCGCCCTAAGTACAAGAATGGAGACTCATCTTACAATCGGTGCTTCGAGCATACCCTGAGAGACCAGTATTAATTTCCGATACACCACTGCCGGTTCAATGTATTCCTTGGACCTTCACATTGACGATGAAACACAGAAATCGCATCGGAATTAATTACCAAATGCACAATGCCGCCTTAAGTACAAGAATAGAGACTCTTCTTACCGTCGGTGCTTTGAGCATTCCCTGTGAGATTATTATTAGTTTCCGATACACCACTGGAGGTTCAATGAATTCCATGGACATACACATTGACGATGAAACACTGAAATTACATCGGAATTAAATCCAAAAGGCACAACGCCCACTTAAGTACAAGAATAGAGACTCTTCTTACAGTCGGTGCCTTCAGCATTCCCTGTAAGACCAGTATTAGTTTCCGCTACACCTCTGCAGGTTCAGTTTATTCCTTGGACATTCACATTGACGACGAAACACAGAAATGGCATCGGAATGAAATACAAAAGGCACAATGCCGCCTTAAGTACAAGAATAGAGACTCTTCTTACAGTCGGTGTTTTGAGCATTCCCTGTGAGACCAGTAATAGTATCCGATACACCACTGCAGGTTCAATCTATACCTTGGACATACACATTGACGATGAAACACTGAAATTACATCGCAATTATATACAAAAGGAACAATGCCGCCTTAAGTACAAGAATAAAGACTCTTCTTACCGTCGGTGCTTTGAGCATTCCCTGTGAGACCAGTATTAGTTTCCGATACACCATTGCAGGTTCAATGTATTCCTTGGACATACACATTGACGATGAAACACTGGCATTACATCGGAATTAAATACAAAGGGCACAATGACGCCTTAACTACAAGAAGAATCAGACTTCTTAGAGTCTGTGCTTTGATCCTTTCCTGTGAGACCAGAATTAGTTTCCGATATACCACTGCAGGTTAAATGTATTCCATGGTCCTTCACATTGACGATGAAACACAGAAATTGCATCGGAATTACATACAAAAGGCACAATGCCGCCCTAAGTACAAGAATGGAGACTCATCTTACAATCGATGCTCCGAATATTCCCTGAGAGACCAGTATTAATTTCCGATACACCACTGCAGGTTCAATGTATTCCTTGGTCCTTCACATTGACGATGAAACACAGAAATCGCATAGGAATTAAATACCAAAGGCACAATGCCGCCTTATGTACAAGAATAGAGGCTCTTCTTACCGTCGGTGCTTTGAGCATTCCCTGTGAGACCAGTATTAGTTTCCGATACACCACTGCAGCTTCAATGTATTCCTTGGACATACACATTGACGATGAAACACTGAAATTGCATCGGAATTATATACAAAAGGCACAATGCCGCCATAAGTGCAAGAAGAGTGAGACTTCTTAGAGTCTGTGTTTTGATCCTTTCCTGTGCGACCCGTATTAGTTTTCGATACGCCACTGCAGGTTCAATGTATTCCTTGGACCTTGAAATTGACGATGATACATGGAGTTCGCAACGGAATTAAATACAAAAGGCACAATGCCGCCTTAAGTACAAGAATAGGGACTCATCTTACAGTCGGTGCTTTGAGGTATCCCTGTGAGATCAGTATTAGTTTCCGATACACCTCTGCCGGTTCAATGTATTCCTTGGACTTTCACATTGACGATGAAACACAGAAATGGCATCGGAATTAAATACAAAGGGCACAATGCCGCCTTAAGTACAAGAATAAACACTCGTTGCTTTGAGCATTCCCTGTGTGACAAGTATTAGCTTCCGATACACCACTGCAGGTTCAATGTATTCCTTGGACATACACATTGACGATGAAACACTGACATTACATCGGAATTAAATACAAAAGGCACAATGCCGCCATAAGTGGAAGAAGAGTGAGACTTCTTAGAGACTGTGTTTTGATATTTTCCTGTGCGACCCGTACTAGTTTCCGATACGCCACTGCAGGATCAATGTATTCCTTGGACCTTCACTTTGACGATTAAACACAGAAATCGCATCTGAATTAAATACAATAGGCACAATGCCGCCTTAAGTACAAGAATACTGCTTCTTCTTACGGTCGGTGCTTTGAGCATTCCCTGTGAGACCAGTATTAGTTTCCGATACGCCTGTGGAGGTTCAATGTATTCCTTGGACATTCACATTGACGATGAAACAATGAAATTACATCGGAATTAAATACAAAATGCACAATGCCGCCATAAGTGCAAGAAGAGTGAGACTTCTTAGAGTCTGTGTTTTGATCCTCTCCTGTTCGACCCGTATTAGTTTCCGATACTCCACTGCAGGTTCAATGCATTCCTTGGACCTTCACATTGACGATGAAACACAGAAATCGCATCGGAATTATATACAAAAGGGACAATGCCCCCCTAAGTACAAGAATATAGCCTCTTCTCACAGTCGGTGTTTCGAGTATTCCCTGTGAGACCAGTATTAGTTTCCGATACACCACTGCAGGTTCAATGTATTCCTTGGACATACACATTGACTATGACACACTAAAATTACATCGGAATTTAATACAAAAGGCTCAATGCCGTCATAAATGCAAGAAGAGTGAGATTTCTTAGAGACTGTGATTTGATCCTTTCCTGTGCGACCCGTATTAGATTCCGATACGCCACTGTAGGTGCAATGTATTCCTTGGACCTTCACACTGACGATTAAACACAGAAATCACATCGGAATTAAATACAGAAGGCACAATGCCGCCTTAAGTACAAGAATAGAGACTCTTCTTACAGTCGGTGCTTTGAGCATTCCCTGTGAGACCAGTATTAGTTTCCGATACACCACTGCATGTTCAATGTATTCCTTGGACTTTCACGTTGACGTTGAAACACTGAAATCGCATTAGAATTAAATACAAAAGGCTCAATGCCCCCTTAAGTACAAGAATAGGGACTCATCTTACAGTCTGTGCTTAGAGCGTTCCCTGTGAGACCAGTATTAGTATCCGATTCACCACTGCAGATTCAATGTATTCCTTGGACATACACATTGACGATGAAACACTGAAATTACATCGGAATTAAATACAAAAGGCACAATGCCGCCATAAGTGCAAGAAGAGTGAGACTTCTTAAAGTCTGTGATTTGATCCTTTCCTATGCGACCCGTATTAGTTTCCGATACGCCACTGCAGGTTCAATGTATTCCTTGGACCTTCACATTGACGATGAAACACCGAAATCGCATAGGAGTTAAATACAAAAGGCACAATGCAGCCTTAAGTACACGAATAGAGACTTTCTTAGAGTCGGTGTTTTGATAATTCCCTGTGAGACCAATATTAGTATCCGATACACCACTGCACGTTCAATGTATTCCTTGGACATACACATTGACGATGAAACACTGAAATTACATCGGAATTAAATACAAAGGCCACAATGACGCCTTAAGTACAAACAGAGTGAGACTTCTTAGGGTCTGTGTTTTGATCCTCTCCTGTGCGACCCGTATTAGTTTCCGATACGCCACTGCAGGTTCAATGCATTCCTTGGACCTTCACATTGACGATGAAACACAGAAATCGCATCAGAATTAAATACAAAAGGCACAATGCCGCCCTAAGTAAAAGAATATAGTATCTTCTCACAGTCGTTGTTTCGAGTATTCCCTGTGAGACCAGTACTAGTTTCCGATACACCACTGCAGATTCAATGTATTCCTTCGACATACCCATTCACTATGAGACACTAAAATTACATCGGAATTAAATACAAAAGGCACAATGCCGCCATAAGTGCAAGACGAGTGAGATTTCTTAGAGTCTGTGATTTGATCCATTCCTGTGCGACCCGTATTAGTTTCCAATACGCCACTGCACTTTCAATGTATTCCTTGGACCTTCACATTGTTGATTAAACACAGAATTCGCATCGGAATTAAATACGAAAGGCTCAATGCCGCCTTAAGTACAAGAATAGAGACTCTTCTTACAGTCGCTGCTTTGAGCATTCCCTGTGAGACCAGTAATAGTTTCCAATACACCACTGGAGGTTCAATGTATTCCTTGGACATTCACATTGACGATAAAACACTGAAATTACATCGGAATTAATACAAATGGCACAATGATGCCTTAAGTATAAGAATTGAGACTCTTCTAACAGTTGGTGCTTTGAGCATTCCCAGTAAGACCAGTATTAGTTTCCGATACACCACAGCAGGTTGAATGTATTCCTTGGACCTTCACATTGACGATGAAACACAGAAATTGCACCGGAATTAAATAGAAAAGCCTCAATGCCGCTTTAAGTACAAGAGTAGAGACTCCTCTTACTGTCAGTGCTTTGAGCATTCCCGGTGAGACCAGTATTAGTTTCCGATACACCACTGTAGGTTCAATGTATTCCTTCGACATACACATTGACGATGAAACACTGAAACTACATCGGAATTAAATACAAAAGGCACAATACCGCCTTAAGTACAAGAATAGAGGCGCTTCCTACAGTCGGTGTTTTGAGCATTCCCTGTGACACCAGTATTAGTTTCCGATACACCACTGGAGGTGCAATGTATTCCTTGGACATACACATTGACGAAGAAACACTGAAATTACATCGGAATTAAATACAAATGGCACAATACCGCCATAAGTGCAGGAACAGTGAGACTTCATAGAGTCTGTGTTTTGATCCTATTCTGTGCGACCCGTATTAGTTTTCGGTACGCCGCTGCAGGTTAAATGTATTCCTTGGACTTTCAAATTGACGATGAAACACAGTAATCGCATCGGAATTAAATACAAAATGCACAATGTTGCCTTAAGTACAAGAATAGAGACTCTTCTTACAGTCGGTGCTTTGAGCATTCCCTGTGAGAGCAGTATTAGTTTCCGATACACCACTGCCGGTTCAGTGCATTCCTTGGACCTTCACATTGACGATGAAACACAGAAATGGCATCGGAATTAAATACAAAAGGCACTATGCCGCCTTAAGTACAAGAATACAGACTCTACTTACAGTCGGTGCTTTGAGCATTCCCTGTGAGACCGATACACCACTGCATGTTCAATGTATTCCTTGGACTTTCACATTGACGATGAAACACGGAAATCGCATTGGAAGTAAATACAAAAGGCTCAATGCCGCCTTAAGTACAAGAATAGAGACTCTTCTTACAGTCTGTGCTTTGAGCATTCCCTGTGAGGCCAGTATTAGTATCCGATTCACCACTGAAGATTCAATGTATTCCTTGGACATACACATTGACGATGAAACACTGAAATTACATTGGAATTAAATACAAAAGGCACAATGCCGCCATAAGTGCAAGAAGAGTGAGACTTCTTAAAGTCTCTGATTTGATCCTTTCCTGTGCGACCCGTATTAGTTTCCGATACGCCACTGCAGGTTCAATGTATTCCTTGGACCTTCACATTGACGATGAAACACAGAAATCGCATCGGAATTAAATACAAAAGGCCGCCTTAAGTACAAGAATAGAGACTCTTCTAAGAGTCGGTGCTTTGAGCATTCCCTGTGAGACCAATATTAGTATCCGATACACCACTGCAGGTTCAATGTATTCCTTGGACATACACATTGACGATAAAACACTTTAATTACATCGGAATTAAATACAAAAGGCAAAATGATGCCATAAGTACAAGAAAAGAGACTCTTCTAACAGTCGGTGCTTTGAGCATTCCCTGTAAGACCAGTATTAGTTTCCGATACACCACAGCAGGTTCAATGTATTCCTTGGACCTTTCACATTGACGATGAAACACAGAAATTGCATCGGAATTAAATACAAAAGCCACAATGTCGCCTTAAGTACAAGAATAGAGACTCTTCTTACTGTCGGTGCTTTGAGCATTCCCTGTGAGACCAGTATTAGTTTCCGATACACCACTGCAGGTTCAATGTATTCCTTGGACAAACACATTGACGATGAAACACTGAAATTACATCGGAATTAAATACAAAATGCACAATGCCGCCATAAGTGCAAGAAGAGTGAGACTTCTTAGGGTCTGTGTTTTGATCCACTCCTGTGCGACCCGTATTAGTTTCCGATACGCCACTGCAGGTTCAATGCATTCCTTGGACCTTCACATTGACGAAGAAACACATAAATCGCATCGGAATTAAATACCAAAGGCACAATGCCGCCTTAAGTTCAAGAATAGAGACTCTTCTTACTGTCGGTGCTTTGAGCATTCCCTGTGAGACCAGTATTAGTTTCCGATACACCACTGCAGGTTCAATGTATTCTTTGGACCTTCACATTGACGAATATACACAGAAATCGCATCGGAATTAAATACAAAAGACACAATGCCGCCTTAAGTACAAGAATAGAGACTCTTCTTACAGTCGATGCTTTGAGAATTCCCTGTGAGACCAGTATTAGTTTCCGATACACCACTGCAGGTTCAGTGTATTCCTTGGACTTTCACATCGACGATGAAATACAGAAATGGCATCGGAAATAAATACAAATGGCACAATGCCGCCTTAACTACAAGAATAGACACTCTTCTTACAGACGGTGCTTTGAGCATTCCCTGTGAGACCGGTATTAGTTTCAGATACACCACTGCTGCTTCAATGTGTCCCTTGGACCTTCACATTGACAATGAAGCAGAGAAATCGCATCAGAATTAAATACAAAAGGCATAATGCCGCCATAAGTACAAGAATACAGACTGTACTTACAGTCAGTGATTTGAGCATTCCGTGTGAGACCAGTTATAGTTTCCGATACACCACTGCAGGTTCATTGTATTCCTTGGAACTTCACATTGACGATGAAACACAGAAATCGCATTGGAATTAAAAACAAAAGGCACAATGCCGCCTTAAGTAGAAGAATAGAGACTCTTCTTACAGTCTGTGCTTTCAGCATTCCCTGTGAGACCAGTATTAGTATCCGATACACCACTGCAGATTCAATGTATTCCTTGGACATACACATTGACGATGAAACACTGAAATTACATAGGAATTAAATACAAAAGGAACAATGCCGCCTTAAGTACAAGAATAGAGACTCTTCGTACTGTCGGTGCTTTGAGCATTCCCTGTGAGACCAGTATTAGTTACCGATACACCACTGCACGTTCAATGTATTCCTCAGACATTCACATTGACGATGAAACACAGAAATCGCATCGGAATTAAATACCAAATGCACAATGCCACCTTAAGTACAAGAACAGAGACTCTTCTCACAGCCGGTGCGTCGAGTATTCCCTGTGAGACCAGTATTAGTTTCCGATACACCACTGCAGGTCCAAAGTATTCCTTGGACCTTCACATTGTCGATGAAACACAGAAATCGCATTGGAATTAAATACATAAGGCACAATGCCGCTTTAAGTACAAGAACAGAGACTCTTCTTACAGTCTGTGCTTTGAGCATTCCCTCTGAGACCAGTATTAGTATCCGTTTCACCACTGCAGATTCAATGTATTCCTTGGATATACACATTGACGATGAAACAATGAAATTACATCGGAATTAAATACGAAATGCACAATGCCGCCATATGTGCAAGAAGAGTGAGACTTATAAAAGTCTGGGTTTGATCCTTTCCTGTGCGACCCGTATTAGTTTCCGATACGCCACTGCAGGTTCAACGTATTCCTTGGACCTTCACATTGACGATGAAACACAGAAATCGCATCGGAATTAAATACAAAATGCACAATGCCGCCTTAAGTACCAGAATAGAGACTCTTCTTAGAGTCGGTGCCTTGAGCATTCCCTCTGAGACCAATATTAGTATCCGATACACCACTGCAGGTTCAATGTATTCCTTGGACATACACATTGACGATGAAACACAGAGATCGCATCGGAATTAAATACAAAATGCACAATGCCTCATTAAGTACAGGAATAGACACCCTTCTTACAGTCAGTGCTTTGAGCGTTCCTTGTGAGACCAGTATTAGTTTCCGATACACCACTGCAAGTTCAATGTATTCCTTGGACTTTCACATTGACGATGAAACACAGAAATCGCATCGGAATTACACACAAAAGGCACAAAGCCGCCTTAAGTACAAGAATACAGACTCTACTTACAGTCGGTGCTTTGAGCTTTCCATGTGAGACCAGTATGAGTTTCCGATACACCACTGCAGGTTCAAGTATTCCTTGGACCTTCACATTGACGATGAAACACAGAAATCGAATCGGAATTAAATACAAAAGACACAATGCCGCCTTAAGTACAAGAATAGAGACTCTTCTTACAGTCGGTGCTTTGAGCATTCCTTGTGAGACCAGTATTAGTTTCCGATACACCACTGGAGGTTCAATGTATTCCTGGGACCTTCACATTGACGATGAAACACAGCAATTGCATTGTAATTATATACAAAAGCCACAATATCGCCTTAAGTACAAGAATAGAGACTCTTCTTACTGTCGGTGTTTTGAGCATTCCCTGTGAGACCAGTATTATTTTCCGATACAAAACTGCAGGTTCAATGTATTCCTTGGACTTACACATTGACGATAAAAAACTGAAATTACATCGGAATTAAATACAAAGGGCACTATGACGCCTTAAGTACAAGCAGAGGAAGACTTCTTAGAGTCAGTGCTTTGATCCTTTCCTGTGAGACCAGTATTGGTTTCCGATATACCACTGCAGGTTCAATGTATTCCTTGGACCTTCACATTGACGAAGAAACACATAAATCGCATCGGAATTAAATACGAAAGGCACAATGCCGCCTTAACTTCAAGAATAGAGACTCTTCTTACAGTCGGTGATTGAGCATTCCCTGTGAGACTAGTATTAGTTTCCGATACACCACTACAGGTTCAATGTATTCTTTGGACCTTCACATTGACGATTATACACGGAAATCGCATCGGAATTAAATACAAAAAGCACAATGCCACCTTAAGTACTAGAATAGAGACTCTTCTTACAGTCGGTGCTTTGAGCATTCCCTGTGAGACCATAATTAGTTTCCGATACACCACTGCAGGTTCAAAGTATTCCTTTGAAATTCACATTGACGATGAAACACAGAAATCGCATTGGAATTAAACACAAAAGGCACAATGCCGCCTTAAGTACAAGAATAGAGACTCTACTTATAGTCGGTGATTTGAGCATTCCCTGTGAGACCAGTATTAGTTTCCGATACACCACTGCAGGTTCATAGTATTCCTTTGAAATTCACATTGACGATGAAACACAGAAATCGCATTGGAATTAAACACAAAAGGCACAATGCCGCCTTAAGTACAAGAATAGAGACTCTTTTTACAGTCTGTGCTTTCAGCATTCCCTGTGAGACCAGTACTAGTATCCGATACACCACTGCAGATTCAATGTATTCCTTGGACATACACATTGACGATGAAACACTGAAATTATATCGGAATTAAATACAAAAGGAACAATATCGCCTTAAGTACAAGATAAGAGACTCATCTTACTGTCGGTGTATTGAGCATTCCCTGTGAGACCAGTATTATTTTCCGATACAATACTGCAGGTTCAATGTATTCCGTGGACATACACATTGACGATGAAACACTGAAATTACATCGGAATTAAATACAAAGGGCACAATCACGCCTTAAGTACAAGCAGAGTGAGACTTCTTAGAGTCTGTGCTTTGATCCTTTCCTGTGAGACCAGTATTGGTTTCCGATATACCACTGCAGGTTCAAAGTATTCCTAGACCCTCACATTGACGAAGAAACACATAAATCGCATCGGAATTAAATACCAAAGGCACAATGCCGCCTTAAGTTCAAGAATAGAGACTCTTCTTACAGTCGGTGCTTTGGGCTTTCCCTGTGAGACCAGTATTAGTTTCCGATACACCACTGCAGGTTCAATGTATTGTTTGGAACTTCACATTGACGATTATACACAGAAATCGCATCGGAATTAAATACAAAAGGCACAATGCCGCCTTAAGTACAAGAATGGAGACTCTTCGTACAGTCGGTGCTTTGTGGTTTCCCTGTGAGACCGGTATTAGTTTCCGATACGCCACTGCAGAATCAGTGTGTTCCTTGGACTTTCGCATCGACGATGAAACACAGAAATGGCATCGGAATTAAATACAAAGGGCACAATGCCGCCTTAAGCACAAGAATAGACACTCTTCTTACAGTCGGTGCTTTGAGCATTCTCTGTGAGACCAGTATTAGTTTCCGATACACCACTGCTGGTTCAATGTATTCCTTGGACCTTCACATTGACGATGAAGCACATAAATCGCATCGGAATTAAATACGAAAGGCACAATGCCGCCTTAACTACAAGAATAGAGACTCTTCTTACGGTCGGTGCTGTGAGCATTCCCTGTGAGACCAGTATTAGTTCCCGACACACCACTGGAGGTTCAATGTATTCCTTGGACATTCACATTGACGATGAAACACTGAAATTACATCGGAATTAAATACAAAAGGCACAATAATGCCTTAAGTACACGAATAGAGACTCTTCTAACAGACGGTGCTTTGAGCATTCCTTGTAAGACCAGTATTAGTTTCCGATACACCAAAGTAGGTTCAGTGTATTCCTTGGACCTTCACATTGACGATGAAACACAGAAATTGCATCGGAATTAAATACAAAAGCCACAATGCCGCCTTAAGTACAAGAATAGAGACTCTTCTTACACGGTGCTTTGAGCATTCCCTGTGAGACCAGTATTAGTTTCCGATAAACCACTGCAGGTTAAATGTAATCCTTGGACCTTCAAATTGACGATGAAACACAGAAATCGCATCGGAATTAAATACAAACGGCACAATGCCGCCTTAAGTACAAGAACAGAGACTCTCATTTCAGTCGGTGCTTTGAGCATTCCCTGTGAGACCAGTATTAGTTTCCGATACACCACTGCAGGTTCAATATATTCCTCGGACCTTCACATTGACGATTAAACACAGAAATCACATCGGAATTAAATACAAAAAGAACAATGCCGCATAAAGTACAGGAATAGACACTCTTCTTACAGTCAGTGCTTTGAGCATTCCCTGTGAGACCAGTATTAGTTTCCGATACACCACTGCAAGTTCAATGTATTCCTTGGACTTTCACATTGACGATGAAACACAGAAATCGCATCGGAATTACACACAAAAGGCACAATGCCGCCTTAAGTACAAGAATACAGACTCTACTTACAGTCGGTGCTTTGAGCATTCCCTGTGAGACCAGTATTAGTTTCCGATACACCACTGCAGGTTCAATTTATTCCTTGGACCTTCACATTGACGATGAAACACAGAAATCGAATCGGAATTAAATACAAAAGACACAATGCCGCCTTAAGTACAAGAATAGGGACTCTTCTTACAGTCGGTGCTTTGAGCATTCCTTGTGAGACCAGTATTAGTTTTCGATACACCACTGGAGGTTCAATGTATTCCTTGGACCTTCACATTGACGATGACACACAGAAATTGCATCGTAATTATATACAAAAGCCACAATATTGCCTTAAGTACAAGAATAGAGACTCTTCTTACTGTCGGTGTTTTGAGCATTCCCTGTGAGACCAGTATTATTTTCCGATACAAAACTGCAGGTTCAATGTATTCCATGGACATACACATTGACGATAAAAGACTGAAATTACATCGGAATTAAATACAAAGGGCACTATGACGCCTTAAGTACAAGCAGAGTAAGACTTCTTCGAGTCAGTGCTTTGATCCTTTCCAGTGAGACCAGTATTGGTTTCCGATATACCACTGCAGGTTCAATGTATTCCTTGGACCTTCACATTGACGAAGAAACACATAAATCGCATCGGAATTAAAAACCAAAGGCACAATGCCGCCTTAAGTTCAAGAATAGAGACTCTGCTTACAGTCGGTGCTTCGAGCATTTCCTTTGAGACTAGTATTAGTTTCCGATACACCACTACAGGTTCAATGTATTCTTTGGACCTTCACATTGACGATTATACACGGAAATCGCATCGGAATTAAATACAAAAAGCACAATGCCACCTTAAGTACAAGAATAGAGACTCTTCTTACAGTCGGTGCTTTGAGCATTACCTGTGAGACCAGTATTAGTTTCCGATACACCACTGCAGGTTCAATGTATTCCTTGGGCCTTCACATTGACAATGAAGCACAGAAATCGCATCAGAATTAAATACAAAAGGCACAAAGCCGCCTTAAGTACAAGAATACAGACTCTACTTATAGTCGGTGATTTGAGCATTCCCTGTGAGACCAGTATTAGTTTCCGATACACCACTGCAGGTTCAAAGTATTCCTTTGAAATTCACATTGACGATGAAACACAGACATCGCATTGGAATTAAACACAAAAGGTACAATGCCGCCTTAAGTACAAGAATAGAGACTCTTCTTGCATTCGGTGCTTTGAGCATTCCCTGCGAGACCAGTATCAGTATCCGGTACACCACCGCAGGTTCAATGTATTCCTTTGACATACACATTGACGATGAAACACTGAAATTAAATCGGAATTATTTACAAAAGGAACAATGGCACCTTAAGTACAAGAATAGAGACTCTTCATTCTGTCGGTGTTTTGAGGATGCCCTGTGAGACCAGTATTAGTTTCCGATACACCACTGCAGGTCCAAAGTATTCCTTGGACCTTCACATTGACGATGAAACACAGAAATCGCATCGGAATTAAATACCAAAGGCACAATGCCACCTTAAGTACAAGAATAGAGACTCTTCTCACAGCCAGTGCGTCGAGTATTCCCTGTGAGACCAGTCCTAGTTTCCGATACACCACTGCAGGTTCAATGTATTCCTTGAACATACACATTTACGATACAACACTGAAACTACATCGGAATTAAATACAAAGGGCACAATGACGGATTAAGTGCAAGAAGAGTGAGACTTCTTACAGTCCGTGATTTGATCCTAACCTGTGACACCAGTATTAGTTTCCGATACAACACTGCTGGTACAATGTATTCCTTGAACCTTCACATTGACGATGAAACACAGAAATCGCATCGGAATTTATTACAAAGGGCAGAATGCCGCCCTAGGTACAAGAACAGAGACTCTTCTTACAGTCGGTGCTTTGAGGATTCCCCGTGAGACCAGTATTAGTTTCTGATACACCACTGCAGGATCAAGGTATTCCTTGGACCTTCACATTGACGATTATACACAGAAATCGCATCGGAACTAAATACAAAAGGCACAATGCCACCTTACGTACAAGAATAGAGACGCTTCTTACAGTCGGTGCTTTGAGCATTCCCTGTGAGACCAGTATTAGTTTCCGACACACCACTACAGGTCCAATGTATTCCTTGGACCTTCACATTGACGATGAATCACAGATATTGCATCGGAATAGATACAAAAGGCACAATGCCGCCTTAAGTACAAGAATACAGACTCTTCTTACAGTCGGTGCTTTGAGCATTCCCTGTGAGACCAGTATTAGTTTCCGATACACCACTGCATGTTCAAAGTATTCCTTGGACTTTCACATTGACGATGA
Organism: Schistocerca serialis cubense; assembly: GCF_023864345.2. Taxonomy (NCBI): domain Eukaryota; kingdom Metazoa; phylum Arthropoda; class Insecta; order Orthoptera; family Acrididae; genus Schistocerca; species Schistocerca serialis. The sequence goes on from NC_064640.1 coordinate 1,068,347,150, forward strand.
AACACAGAAATCGCATTGGAATTAAATACAAAAGGCTCAATGCCGCCTTAAGTACAAGAATAGAGACTCTTCTTACAGTCTGTGCATTGAGCATTCCCTGTGAGACCAGTATTAGTTTCCGATACACCACTGCAGATTCAATGTATTCCTTGGACATACATTTTGACGATGAAACATTGCAATTGCATCGGAATTAAATAAAAAAGCAACAATGCCACCTTAAGTACAAGAATAGAGACTCCTCTTACTGTCGGTGCTTTGAGCATTCCCTGTGAGACCAGTATTAGTTTCCGATACACCACTGCATGGTCAATGTATTCCTTGGACTTTCACATTGACGATGAAACACAGATATCGCATTGGAATTAAATACAAAAGGCTCAATGCCGCCTTAAGTACAAGAATAGAGACTCTTCATACAGTCTGTGCTTTGAGCATTCCCTGTGAGACCAGTATTAGTATCCGATTCACCACTGCAGATTCAATGTATTCCTTGGATATACCCATTGACGATGAAACACTGAAATGACATCGGAATTAAATACAAAAGGCACAATGCCGCCATAAGTGCAAGAAGAGTCAGACTTCTTAAAGTCTGGGTTTTGATCCTTTCCTGTGCGACCCGTATTAGTTTCCGATACGCCACTGCAGGTTCAACGTATTCCTTGGACCTTTACATTGACGATGAAACACAGAAATCGCATCGGAATTAAATACAAAAGGCACAATGCCGCCTTAAGTACCAGAATAGAGACTCTTCTTAGAGTCGGAGCTTTGAGGATTCCCTGTGAGACCAATATTAGTATCCGATTAACCACTGCAGGTTCAATGTATTCCTTGGACATACACATTGACGATGAAACACTGAAATTACATCGGAATTAAATACAAAAGGAACAATATCGCCTTAAGTACAAGAATAGAGACTCATCTTACTGTCGGGGTTTTGAGCATTCCCTGTGAGACCAGTATCATTTTCCGATACAATACTGCAGGTTCAATGTATTACGTGGACATACACATTGACGATGAAACACTGATATTACATCGGAATTAAATACAAAGGGCACAATGACGCCTTTAGTACAAGCAGAGTGAGACTTCTTAGAGTCTGTGCTTTGATGCTTTCCTGTTAGACCAGTATTGGTTTCAGATATACCACTGCAGGTTCAAAGTATTCCTTGGACCTTCACATTGACGAAGAAACACATAAATCGCATCGGCATTAAATACCAAAGGCACAATGCCGCCTTAAGTTCAAGAATAGAGACTCTTCTTACAGTCGGTGCTTTGGGCATTCCCTGTGAGACCAGTATTAGATTCCGATACACCACTGCAGGTTCAATGTTTTCTTTTGGACCTTCACATTGACGATTATACACAGAAATCGCATCCGAATTAAATACAAAAGGCACAATGCCGCCTTAAGTACAAGAATAGAGACTCTTCGTACAGTCGGTGCTTTGAGCTCTCCCTGTGAGACCAGTATTAGTTTCCGATACGCCACTGCAGGTTCAGTGTATTCCTTGGACTTTCGCATCGACGTTGAAACACAGAAATGGCATCGGAATTAAATACAAAAGGCACAATGCCGCCTTAAGTACAAGAATAGAGACTCTTCTTAGAGTCGGTGCTTTGAGCATTCCCTGTGATACCAGTATTAGTTTCCGATACACCATTGCAGGTTCAATGTATTCCTCGAACCTTCACATTGACGATGAAACACAGAAATCGCATCGGAATTAAATACAAAATTGCCCAATGCCCCCTTATGTACAAGAATAGAGACCCTTCTTACAGTCGGTGCTTTGAGCATTCCCTGTGAGATCAGTATTAGTTTCCGATACACCACTGCAGGTTCAATGTATTCCTTGGACTTTCACATTGACGATGAAAGACATTAATCGCATCGGAATTAAATACAAAAGGCCCAGTGCCGCCTTAAGTACAAGAATAGAGACTCTTCTTACAGTCGTTGCTTTGAGGATTCCCTGTGAGACCAGTATTAGTTTCCGATACACCACTGCAGGATCAATGTATTCCTTGGACATTCACATTGACGATGAAACACAGATATCGCATCGGAATAGATTCAAAAGGTTCAATGCCGCCTTCAGTACAAACAATATAGACTCTTCTTACAGTCGGTGCTTTGAGTATTCCCTGTGAGACCAGTATTAGTTTCCGATACACCACTGCAGGTTCAATGTATTCCTTGGACAATCGCATTGACGATGAAACACAGAAATCGCATTGGAATTAAATACAAAAGACACAATGCCGCCTTAAGTACAAGAATAGAGACTCTTCTTACAATCTGTACTTTGTCCATTCCCTGTGAGACCAGTTTTAGTATCCGATACACCACTGCAGATTCAATGTATTCCTTGGACATACACATTGACGATGAAACACTGAAATTACATCGGAATTAAATACAAAAGGAACAATGCCGCATTAAGTACAAGAATAGACACTCTTCTTACAGTCGGTGCTTTGAGCATTCCCTGAGAGACCAGTATTAGTTTCCGATACACCACTGCCGGTTCAGTGCATTCCTTGGACCTTCACATTGACGTTGAAACACAGAAATGGCAACGTAATTAAATACAAAAGGCACAATGGCGCCTTAAGTACAAGAATAGACAATCTTCTTACAGACGTTGTTTGAGCATTCCCTGTGAGACTAGTATTAGTTTCCGATACACCACTGCAGGTTCAATGTATTCCTTGGACCTTCACATTGAAATGAAACACAGAAATCGCATCGGAATTAAATACAGAAGGCGCAATGCCGCCTTGAGGAAAAGAATACAAACTCTACTTACAGTCGGTGCTTTGAGCATTCCCTGTGAGACCAGTATTAGTTTCTGATACACCACTGCAGATTCAATGTATTCCTTGGACATACACATTGACGATGAAGCACTGAAATTTCATCGGAATTAAATACAATAGGCACAATGCCGCCATAAGTGCAAGAAGAGTGAGACTTCTTAAAGTCTGTGTCTTGATCCTTACCTGTGCGACCCGTATTAGTTTCCGATACGCCACTGCAGGTTCAATGTATTCCTTGGACCTTCACATTGACAATGAAACCCAGGATTCCCATCGGAATTAAATACAAAAGGCACAATGCCGCCTTAAGTACAAGAATAGAGACTCTTCTTAAAGTCGGTGCTTTGAGCATTCCCTGTGAGACCAATATTAGTATCCGATACACCACTGCAGGTTCAATGTATTCCTTGGACATACACATTGACGATGAAACACTGAAATTTCATCGGAATTAAATACAAAAGGAGAAATATCGCCTTAAGTACAAGAATAGAGACTCTTCTTACTGTCGGTGTTTGAGCATTCCCTGTGAGACCAGTATTATTTTCCGATACAATACTGCAGGTTCAATGTAATCCTTGGACATACACATTGACGATGAAAAACTGAAATTACTTCGGAATCAAATACAAAAGGCTCAATGACGCCTTAAGTACAAGCAGAGTGAGACTTCTTAGAGTCTGTGCTTTGATCCTATCCTGTGAGACCAGTATTGGTTATCGATATACCACTGCAGGTTCAATGTATTCCTTGGACCTTCACATTGACGAAGAAACACATAAATCGCATCGGAATTAAATACCAAAGGCACAATGCAGCCTTAAGTTCAAGAATAGAGACTCTTCTTACAGTCCGTGCTTTGAGCATTCCCTGTGAGACCAGTATTAGTTTCCGATACACCACTGCAGGTTCAATGTATTCTTTGGACCTTCACATTGACGATTATACACAAAAATGGCATCGGAATTAAATACAAAGGGCACAATGCCGCCTTAAGTACAAGAATAGACACTCTTCTTACAGTCGGTGCTTTTGAGCATTCCCTGTGAGACCAGTATTAGTTTCCGATACACCACTGCTGGTTCAATGTATCCCTTGGACCTTCACATTGACAAAGAAACACAGAAATCGCATCGGAATTAAATACAAAAGGCACAATGCTGAGTTAAGTACAAGAATACAGACTCTACTTACAGTCAGTGATTTGAGCATTCCCTGTGAGACCAGTTATAGTTTCCGATACACCACTGCAGGTTCAATGTATTCCTTGGAACTTCACATTGACGATGAAACACAGAAATCGCATTGGAATTAAACACAAAAGGCACAATGCCGCCTTAAGTACAAGAATAGAGACTCTTCTAACAGTCGGTGCTTTGAGCATTCCCTGTAAGACCAGAATTAGTTTCCGATATACCACTGCAGGTTCAAAGTATTCCTTGGACCTTCACATTGACGAAGAAACACATAAATCGCATCGGAATTAAAAACCAAAGGCACAATGCCGCCTTAAGTTCAAGAATAGAGACTCTTCTTACAGTCGGTGCTTTGGGCATTCCCTGTGAGACCAGTATTAGATTCCGATACACCACTGCAGGTTCAATGTATTCTTTGGACCTTCACATTGACGATTATACACAGAAATCGCATCCGAATTAAATACAAAAGGCACAATGCCGCCTTAAGTACAAGAATAGAGACTCTTCGTACAGTCGGTGCTTTGAGCTTTCCCTGTGAAACCAGTATTAGTTTCCGATACGCCACTGCAGGTTCAGTGTATTCCTTGGACTTTCGCATCGACGATGAAACACAGAAATGGCATCGGAATTAAATACAAAGGGCACAATGCCTCCTTAAGCACAAGAATAGACACTCTTCTTACAGTCGGTGCTTTGAGCATTCCCTGTGAGACCAGTATTAGTTTCCGATACACCACTGCTGGTTCAATGTATTCCTTGGACCTTCACATTGACGATGAAGCACAGAAATCGCATCGGAATTAAATACGAAAGGCACAATGCCACCTTACGTACAAGAATAGAGACTCTTCTTACAGTCGGTGCTTTGAGCATTCCCTGTGAGACCAGTATTAGTTTCCGATACACCACTGGAGGTTCAATGTATTCCTTGGACATTCACATTGACGATGAAACACTGAAATTACATCGGAATTAAAGACAAAAGGAACAATGCCGCCTTAAGTACAAGAATAGAGACTCTTCTTACAGTCTGTGCTTTGACTATTCCCTGTGAGACCAGTATTAGTATCCGATTCACCACTGGAGATTCAATGTATTCCTTGGATATACACATTGACGATGAAACACTGAAATTACATCGGAATTAAATACAAAAGGCACAATGCTGCCATAAGTGCAAGAAGAGTGAGACTTCTTAAAGTCTTGGTTTTGATCCTTTCCTGTGCGACTCGTATTAGTTACCGATACGCCACTGCAGGTTCAACGTATTCCTTGGACCTTTACATTGACGATGAAACTCAGAAATCGCATCGGAATTAAATACAAAAGCCACAATGCCGCCTTAAGTACCAGAATAAAGACTCTTCTCAGAGTCGGGGCTTTGATGATTCCCTGTGAGACCAATATTAGTATCCGATAAACCACTGCAGGTTCAATGTATTCCTTGGACATACACATTGACGATGAAACACTGAATTTACATCGGAATCAAATACAAAAGGAACAATACCGCCTGAAGTACAAGAATAGAGACTCATCTTACTGTCGGTGTTTTGAGCAATCCCTGTGAGACCAGTATCATTTTCCGATACAATACTGCAGGTTCAAAGTATTCCTTGGACCTTCACATTGACGAAGAAACACATAAATCGCATCGGAATTAAAAACCAAAGGCACAATGCCGCCTTAAGTTCAAGAATAGAGACTCTTCTTACAGTCGGTGCTTTCGGCATTCCCTGTGAGACCAGTATTAGATTCCGATACACCACTGCAGGTTCAATGTATTCTTTGGACCTTCACATTGACTATTATACACAGAAATCGCATCCGAATTAAATACAAAAGGCACAATGCCGCCTTAAGTACAAGAATAGAGACTCTTCGTACAGTCGGTGCTTTGAGCTTTCCCTGTGAAACCAGTATTAGTTTCCGATACGCCACTGCAGGTTCAGTGTATTCCTTGGACTTTCGCATCGACGATGAAACACAGAAATGGCATCGGAATTAAATACAAAGGGCACAATGCCGCCTTAAGCACAAGAATAGACACTCTTCTTACAGTCGGTGCTTTGAGCATTCCCTGTGAGACCAGTATAAGTTTCCGATACACCACTGCTGGTTCAATGTATTACGTGGACATACACATTGACGATGAAACACTGAAATTACATCGGAATTAAATACGAAGGGCACAATGACGCCTTAAGTACAAGCAGAGTGAGACTTCTTAGGGTCTGTGCTTTGACCCTTTCCTGTGAGACCAGTATTAGTTTCCGATACACCACTGCTGGTTCAATGTATTCCTTGGACCTTCACATTGACGATGAAGCACAGAAATCGCATCGGAATTAAATACAAAAGGCACAATGATGCCTTAAGTACAAGAATAGAGACTCTTCTAACAGTCGGTGCTTTGAGCATTCCCTGTAAGACCAGAATTAGTTTCCGATATACCACTGCAGGTTCAAAGTATTCCTTGGACCTTCACATTGACGAAGAAACACATAAATCGCATCGGAATTAAAAACCAAAGGCACAATGCCGCCTTAAGTTCAAGAATAGAGACTCTTCTTACAGTCGGTGCTTTCGGCATTCCCTGTGAGACCAGTATTAGATTCCGATACACCACTGCAGGTTCAATGTATTCTTTGGACCTTCACATTGACTATTATACACAGAAATCGCATCCGAATTAAATACAAAAGGCACAATGCCGCCTTAAGTACAAGAATAGAGACTCTTCGTACAGTCGGTGCTTTGAGCTTTCCCTGTGAAACCAGTATTAGTTTCCGATACGCCACTGCAGGTTCAGTGTATTCCTTGGACTTTCGCATCGACGATGAAACACAGAAATGGCATCGGAATTAAATACAAAGGGCACAATGCCGCCTTAAGCACAAGAATAGACACTCTTCTTACAGTCGGTGCTTTGAGCATTCCCTGTGAGACCAGTATAAGTTTCCGATACACCACTGCTGGTTCAATGTACTCCTTGGACCTTCACATTGACGATGAAACACTGAAATTACATCGGAAGTAAATACAAATGGCACAATGATGCGTTAAGTACAAGAATAGAGACTCTTCTAACAGTCGGTGCTTTGAGCATTCCCTGTAAGACCAGAATTAGTTTCCGATACACCACAGCAGGTTCAATGTATTCCTTGGACCTTCACATTGACGATGAAACACAGAAATTGCATTGGAATTAAACACAAAAGCCACAATGCCGCCTTAAGTACAGGAATAGAGACTATTCTTACTGTCGGTGCTTTGAGCATTCCCTGTGAGACCAGTATTAGTATCCGATAAACCACTGCAGGTTCAATGTATTCCTTCGACATACACATTGACGATGAATCACTAATATTACATCGGAATTAAAGACAAAAGGCACAATGCCGCCATAAGTGCAAGTACAGTGAGATTTCTTAGAGTCTGTGTTTTGATCCTTTCCTGTGCGACCCGTATTAGTTTTCGATACGCCACTGCAGGTTAAATGTATTCCTTGGACCTTCAAATTGACGATGAAACACAGAAATCGCATCGGAATTAAATACAAAAGGCACAATGCCGCCTTAAGTACAAGAACAGAGACTCTTCTTTCAGTCGGTGCTTTGAGCATTCCCTGTGAGACCAGTATTAGTTTCCGATACACCACTGCAGGTTCAATGTATTCCTCGGACCTTCACATTGACGATTAAACACAGAAATCACATCGGAATTAAATACAAAAAGAACAATGCCGCCTTAAGTACAAGAATAGAGACCCTTCTTACAGTCGGTGCTTTGAGCATTCCCTGTGAGACCAGTATTAGTTTCCGATACACCACTGCAGGTTCAGTGTATTCCTTGGACCTTCACAATGACGATGAAACACAGAAATGGCATCGGAATTAAATACAAAAGGCACAATGCCGCATTATGTACAGGAATAGACACTCTTCTTACAGTCAGTGCTTTGAGCATTCCCTGTGAGACCAGTATTAGTTTCCGATACACCACTGCAAGTTCAATGTATTCCTTGGACTTTCACATTGACGATGAAACACAGAAATCGCATCGGAATTACACACAAAAGGCACAATGCCGCCTTAAGTACAAGAATACAGACTCTACTTACAGTCGGTGTTTTGAGCATTCCTTGTGAGACCAGTATTAGTTTCCGATACACCACTGCAGGTTCAATGTATTCCTTGGACCTTCACATTGACGATTAAACACAGAAATCGCTTCGGAATTAAATACAAAAGACACAATGCCGCCTTAAGTACAAGAATAGAGACTCTTCTTACAGTCGGTGCTTTGAGCATTCCCTGTGACTCCAGTATTAGTTTCCGATACACCACTGGAGGTTCAATGTATTCCTGGGACCTTCACATTGACGATGACACACAGAAATTGCATTGTAATTATATACAAAAGCCACAATATCGCCTTAAGTACAAGATTAGAAACTCTTCTTACTGTCGGTGTTTTGAGCATTCCCTGTGAGACCAGTATAATTTTCCGATACAATACTGCAGGTTCAATGTATTCCTTGGACATACACATTGACGATGAAAAACTGAAATTACATCGGAGTTAAATACAAAGGGCACAATGATGCCTTAAGTACAAGCAGATTGAGTCATCTTAGAGTCAGTGCTTCGATCCTTTCCTGTGAGACCAGTATTGGTGTCCGATATACCACTGCAGGTTCAATGTATTCCTTGGACCTTCACATTGACGAAGAAACACATAAATCGCATCGGAATTAAATACCAAAGGCACAATGCCGCCTTAAGTTCAAGAATAGAGACTCTTCTTACATTCGGTGCTTTGAGCATTCCCTGTGAGACCAGAATTAGTTTCCGATACACCACTACATGTTCAATGTATTCATTGGACCTTCACATTGACGATTATACACGGAAATCGCATCGGAATTACATACAAAAGGCACAATGCCACATTAAGTACAAGAATCGAGACTCTTCTTACAGTCGGTGCTTTGAGCATTCCCTGTGAGACCAGTATTAGTTTCCGATACACCACTGCAGGTTCAAAGTATTCCTTTGAAATTCACATTGACGATGAAACACAGAAATCGCATTGTTATTAAACACAAAAGGCACAATGCCGCCATTAGTACAAGAATAGAGACTCTTCTTACAGTCTGTGCTTTCAGCATTCCCTGTGAGACAAGTATTAGTATCCGATACACCACTGCAGATTCAATGTATTCCTTGGACATACACATTGACGATGAAACACTGAAATTACATCGGAATTAAATACAAAGGGCACAATGACGCCTTAAGTACAAGCAGAGTGCGACTTCTTAGAGTCTGTGTTTTGATCCTTTCCTGTGCGACCCGTGTTAGTTTCCGATACACCACTGCAGTTTCAATGTATTCCTTGGACCTTCACATTGACGATGAAACACAGAAATCGCATCGGAATTAAATACAAAAAGGCACAATGTCGCCTTAAGTGCAAGAATAGAGACTCTTCTTGCATTCGGTGCTTTGAGCATTCCCTGTGAGACCAGTATTAGTATCCGGTACACCACTTCAGGTTCAATGTATTCCTAGGACATACACATCGACGATGAAACACAGAAATGGCATCGGAATTAAATACGAAAGCCACAACGCCTCCTTAACTTCAAGAATAGAAACTCTTCTTACAGTCGGTGCTTTGAGAATTCCCTGTGAGACCAGTATTAGTTTCCGATACACCACTGCAGGTTCAATGTATTGCTTGGACCTTCACATTGACGATAATACACAGATATAGCATCGGAATTAAATATAAAAGGCACAATGCCGCCTTACGTACAAGAATGGAGACTCTTCTTAGAGTCGGTGCGTTGGGCATTCCCTGTGAGACCAGTATTAGTTTCCGATACACCACTGCAGGTCCAATGAATTCCTTGGACCTTCACATTGACGATGAAACACAGATATCGCATCGGAATAAATACAAAAGGCACAATGCCGCCATAACTACAAGAATACAGACTCTTATTACAGTCGGTGCTTTGAGCATTCCCTGTGAGACCAGTATTAGTTTCCGATACACCACTGCAGGTTCAATGTATTCCTTGGACCATCGCATTGACGATGAAACACAGAAATCGCATTGGAATTATATACAAAAGGCACAATACCGCCTTAAGTACAAGAATAGAGACTCTTCTTACAGTCTGTACTTTGTCCACTCCCTGTGAGACCGGTTTTAGTATCCGATACACCACTGCAGATTCAATGTATTCCTTGGACATACATATTGACGATGAAACACTGAAATTACATCGGAATTAAATAAAGAAGGCACAATGCCGCCTTAAGTACAAGAATAGAGACTCTTATTACAGTCGGTGATTTGAGCATTCCCTGTGAGACCAGTATTAGTTTCCGATACACCACTGCAGGTTCAATGTATTCCTTGGACCTTCACATCGACGATGAAACACAGAAATCGCATCGGAATTAAATACAAAAAGGCACAATGCCGCCTTAAGTACAAGAATATACACTCTTCTTACGGTCGGTGCTTTGAGCATTCCCTGTGAGACCAGTATTAGTTTCCGATACACCACTGCAGGTCCAATGTATTCCTTGGACCTTCACATTGACGATGAAACACAGAAATTGCATGGGAATTAAATACAAAAAGGCACAATTCCGCCTTAAGTACAAGAATAGAGACTCTTCTTACAGTCGGTGATTTGAGCATTCCCTGTGAGACCAGTATTAGTATCCGATACACCATTGCAGGTTCAATGTATTCCTTGGACATACACTTTGTCGATGAAACACTGAAATTACATCGGAATTAAATAAAGAAGGCACAATGCCGCCTTAAGTACAAGAATACAGACTCTACTTACAGTCGGTGCTTTGAGCATTCCCTGTGAGACCAGTATTAGTTTCCGATACACCAATGCAGGTTCAATGTATTCCTTGGACCTTCACATTGACGATGAAACACAGAAATCGCATCGGAATTAAATACAAAAAGGCACAATTCCGCCTTAAGTACAAGAATAGAGACTCTTCTCACAGTCGGTGATTTGAGCATTCCCTGTGAGACCAGTATTAGTATCCGATACACCATTGCAGGTTCAATGTATTCCTTGCACATACACATTGTCGATGAAACACTGAAATTACATCGGAATTAAATACAAAAGGAACAATGTAGCCTTAAGTACAAGAATAGGGACTCTTCTTACTGTCGGTGTTTTGAGCATTCCCTCTGAGACCAGTATTAGTTTCCAATACACCACTGCAGGTCCAATGTATTCCTTGGACCTTCACATTGACGATGAAACACAGAAATCGCATCGGAATTAAATACAAACGGCCCAATGCCGCCTTAAGTACAAGAATTGAGACTCTTCTTACAGTCGGTGCTTTGAGCATTCTCTGTGAGACCAGTATTAGTTTCCGCTACACCACTGCAGGTTAAATGTTTCCTTGGACCTTCACATTGACGATTATACACAGAAATCGCATCGGAAATAAATACAAAAGGCCAAATGCCGCCTTAAGTACAAGGATAGAGACTCTTCATACAGTCGGTGCTTTGTGAATTCCCTGTGAGACCAGTATTAGTTTCCGATACACCACTTCAGGTTCAATGTATTCCTTGGACCTTCACATTGACGATGAAACACAGAAAATGCATCGGAATTAAATACAAAAAGCACGATGCCACCTTAAGTCCAAGAATACAGACTCTACTTACTGTCGGTGCTTTGAGCATTCCCTGTGAGACCAGTATTTGTTTCCGATACACCACTGCAGGTTTAATGTATTCCTTGGACCTTCACATCGACGATGAAACACAGAAATCGCATCGGAATTAAATACAAAAAGGCACAATGCCGCCTTAAGTACAAGAATAGACAATCTTCTTACAGTCGGTGCTTTGAGCATTCCCTGTGAGACCAGTATTAGTTTCCGATACACCACTGCAGGTTCAATGTATTCCTTGGACCTTCACATTGACGACGAAACACAGAAATCGCATCGGAATTAAATACAGAATGCACAATGCCACCTTAAGTACAAGAATACAGACTCTACTTACAGTCGGTGCTTTGAGCATTCCCTGTGAGACCAGTATTAGTTTCCGATACACCACTGCACGTTCAATGTATTCCTTGGACCTTCCCATTGACGATAATACACAGAAATAGCATCGGAATTAAATACAAAAGGCACAATGCCGCCCTAAGTACAAGAATAGACATTCTTCTTACAGTCGGTGCTTTGAGCATTCCCTGTGAGACCAGTATTAGTTTCCGATACATCACTGCAGGATCAGTGTATTCCTTGGACCTTCACATTGACGATTATACACAGAAATCGCATCGGAATTAAATACAAGAGGCACAATGCCGCCTTAAGTACTAGAATAGAGACTCTTCTTACAGTCGGTGCTTTGAGCATTCCCTGTGAAGCCAGAATTAGTTTCCGATACACCACTGCAGGTCCAATGTATTCCTTGGACCTTCACATGGACGATGAAGCACAGAAATCGCATTGGAATAAATACAAAAGTCACAATGCCGCCTTAAGTACAAGAATACAGACTCTACTTACAGTCGGTGCTTTGAGCATTCCCTGTGCGACCAGTATTAGTTTCCGATACACCACTGCAGGTTCAATGTATTCCTTGGAAATACACATTGACGATGAAACATTGCAATTATATCGGAATTAAATACAAAGGGCACAATGACGCCTTAAGTACAAGCAGAGTGAGACTTCTTAGAGTCTGTGTCTTGATCCTTTCCTGTGTGACCCGTATTAGTTTCCGATACGTCACTGCAGGTTCAATAAAATTACTTGGACCTTCACATGGACGATTACACACAGAAATCGCATCGGAATTAAATACAAAAGGCACAATGCCGCCTTAAGTACAAGAATAGAGACTCTTCTTACAGTCGGTGCTTTGAGCATTCCCTGTGAGACCAGTATTAGTTTCCGATACGCCACTGCAGGTTCAGTGTATTCCTTGGACTTTCACATCCACGATGAAACACAGAAATGGCATCGGAAATAAATACAAAGGACACAATGCCGCCTTAAGTTAAAGAATAGACACTCTTCTTACAGTCGGTGCTTTGAGCATACCCTGTGAGACCAGTATTAGTTTCCGATACACCACTGCAGGTTCAATGTATTCCTTGGACCTTCACATTGACGATAAAAACACAGAAATCGCATCGGAATTAAATAGAAAAAGGCACCATGCCGCCTTAAGTACAAGAATACAGACTCTACTTATAGTCGATGCTTTGAGCATTCCCTGTGAGACCAGTATTAGTTTCCGATACACCACTGCAGGTTCAATGTATTCCTTGGACCTTCACATCGACGATGAAACACAGAAATCGCATCGGAATTAAATACAAAAAGGCACAATGCCGCCTTAAGTACAAGAATAGACACTCTTCTTACCGTCAGTGCTTTGAGCATTCCCTGTGAGACCAGTATTAGTTTCCGGTACACCACTGCAGGTTCAATGTATTCCTTGGACCTTCACATTGACGACGAAACACAGAAATCGCATCGGAATTAAATACAGAAGGCACAATGCCGCCTTAAGTACAAGAATACAGATTCTACTTACCGTCGGTGCTTTGAGCATTCCCTGTGAGACCAGTATTAGTTTCCGATACACCACTGCAGCCTCAATGTATACCTTGGACCTTCAAATTGACGATGAAACACAGAAATCGCATTGGAATGAAATACAAAAGGCACAATGCCGCCTTAAGTACAAGAATAGAGACTCTTCTTACAGTCGGTGCTTTGAGCATTCCCTGTGAGACGAGTATTAGTTTCCGATACACCACTGCAGGTTCACTGTATTCCTTGGACTTTCACATCGACGATGAAACAAAGAAATGGCATCGGAATTAATTACAAAGGGCACAATGCCGCCTTAAGTACAAGAAAGACACTCTTCTTATAGTCGGTGCTTTGAGCATTCCCTGTGAGACCAGTATTAGCTTCCGATACACCACTGCAGGTTCAATGTATTCCTTGGACATTCACATTGACGAAGAAAGACAGAAATCGCATCGGAATGAAATACAAACGGCCCAATGCCGCCTTAAGTACAAGAATAGAGACTCTTCTTACAGTCGGTGCTTTGAGCATTCCCTGTGAGACCAGTATTAGTTTTTGAAACACCACTGCAGGTTCAATGTATTCCATGGACCTTCACATTGACGATTATACACAGATATCGCATCGTAATTAAATACAAACGTCCCAATGCCGCCTTAAGTACAAGAATTGAGACTCTTCTTACAGTTGGTGCTTTGAGCATTCTCTGTGAGACCAGTATTAGTTTCCGCTACACCACTGCAGGTTCAATGTATTCCTTGGACCTTCACATTGACGATTATACACAGAAATCGCATCGGAATTAAATACAAAAGGCAAAATGCCGCCTTAAGTACAAGAATAGAGACTCTTCATACAGTCGGTGCTTTGAGAATTCCCTGTGAGACCAGTATTAGTTTCCGATACACCACTTCAGGTTCAATGTATTCCTTGGACCTTCACATTGACGATGAAACACAGAAATCGCATCGGAATTAAATACAAAAAGCACGATGCCACCTTAAGTCCAAGAACACAGACTCTACTTACAGTCGGTGCTTTGAGCATTCCCTGTGAGACCAGTATTAGTTTCCGATAGACCACTGCAGGTTCAATGTGCTCCTTGGACCTTCAAATTGACGATGAAACACAGAAATCGCATTGGAATGAAATACAAAAGGCACAATGCCGCCTTAAGTACAAGAATAGAGACTCTTCTTACAGTCGGTGCTTTGAGCATTCCCTGTGAGACGAGTATTAGTTTCCGATACACCACTGCAGGTTCACTGTATTCCTTGGACTTTCACATCGACGATGAAACAAAGAAATGGCATCGGAATTAATTACAAAGGGCACAATGCCGCCTTAAGTACAAGAAAGACACTCTTCTTATAGTCGGTGCTTTGAGCATTCCCTGTGAGACCAGTATTAGCTTCCGATACACCACTGCAGGTTCAATGTATTCCTTGGACATTCACATTGACGAAGAAAGACAGAAATCGCATCGGAATGAAATACAAACGGCCCAATGCCGCCTTAAGTACAAGAATAGAGACTCTTCTTACAGTCGGTGCTTTGAGCATTCCCTGTGAGACCAGTATTAGTTTCCTATACACCACTGCAGGTTCAAAGTATTCCTTGGACCTTCACATTGACGATTATACACAGAAATCGCATCGGAATTAAATACAAAAGGCACAATGCCGCCTTAAGTACAAGAATAGAGACTCTTCATACAGTCGGTGCTTTGAGCATTCCCTGTGAGACCAGTATTAGTTTCCGATACACCACTGCAGGTTCAGTGTATTCCTTGGACTTTCACATCGACGATGAAACACAGAAATGGCATCGGAATTAAATACAAAAGGCACAATGCCGCCTTAAGTACAAGAATAGACACTCTTCTTACAGTCGGTGCTTTGAGCATTCCCTGTGAGACCAGTATTAATTTCCGATACACCACTGCAGGTTCAATGTATTCCTTGGTCCTTCACATTGACGATGAAACACAGAAATCGCATCGGCATTAAATACAAAAAGGCACAATTACGCCTTAAGTACAAGAATAGAGACTCTTCTTACAGTCGGTGCTTTGAGCATTCCCTGTGAGACCAGTATTAGTATCCGATACACCACTGCAGATTCAATGTATTCCTTGGACATACACATTGACGATGAAATACTGAAATTACATCGGAATTAAATACAAAAGGAACAATGTAGCCTTAAGTACAAGAATAGACACTCTTCTTACAGTCGGTGCTTTGAGAATTCCCTGCGAGACCAGTATTAGGTTCCTATACACCACTGCAGGTTCAATGTATTCCTTGGACCTTCACATTGACGATGAAACACAGAAATCGCATCGGAATTAAATACAAAAGGCGCAATGCCGCCTTAAGTACAAGAATACAGACTCTACTTAAAGTCGGTGCTTTTGAGCATTCCCTGAGGGACCAGTATTAGTTTCTGATACACCACTGCAGGTTCAATGTATTCCTTGGACCTTCACATCGACGATGAAACACAGAAATCGCATCGGAATTAAATACAAAAAGGCACAATGCCGCCTTAAGTACAAGAATAGACACTCTTCTTACAGTCGGTGCTTTGAGCAATCCCTGTGAGACCAGTATTAGCTTCCGATACAGCACTGCAGGTTCAATGTAGTCCTTGGACTTTCACATTGACGATGAAGCACAGAAATCGCATCGGAATTAAATACAGAAGGCACAAAGCCTCCTTAAGTACAAGAATACAGACTCTACTTACAGTCGGTGCTTTGAGCATTCCCTGTGAGTCCAGTATTAGTTTCCCATACACCACTGCAGGTTCAATGTATTCCTTGGACCTTCACAATGACGATGAAACATAGAAATCGCATCGGAATTATATACAAAACGGCACAATTCCGCCTTAAGTACTAGAATAGAGACTCTTCTTACAGTCGGTGCTTTCAGCATTCCCTGTGAGACCAAAATTAGTATCCGATACACCACTGCAGGTTCAATGTATACCTTGGACATACACATTGACGATGAAACACTGAAATTACATCGGAATTAAATACAAAAGGAACAATGTAGCCTCAAGTTTAAGAATAGAGACTCTTCTTACTGTCGGTGTTTTGAGCATTCCCTCTGAGACCAGTATTAGTTTCCGATACACCATTGCAGGTCCAATGTATTCCTTGGACCTTCACATTGACGATGAAACACAGAAATCGCATCGGAATTAAATACAAAAGGCACAATGCCGCCTTAAGTACAAGAGAAGATACTCTTCTTACAGTCGGTGCTTTGAGCATTCCCTGTGAAACCAGTATTAGTTTCCGATTCACCACTGCAGGTTTAATGTATACCTTGGACCGTCACATTGACGATTATACACAGAAATCGCATCGGAATTAAATACAAAAGGCACAATGCCGCCTTAAGTACAAGATTAGACACTCTTCTTACAGTCGGTGCTTTGAGCATTCCCTGTGAGACCAGTATTAGTTTCCGATACACCACTGCAAATTCAGTGTATTCCTTGGACTTTCACATCGACGATGAAACACAGAAATCGCATCGGAATTAAATACAAAAAGGCACAATTCCGCCTTAAGTACAAGAATAGAGGCTCTTCTTATAGTCGGTGCTTTGAGCATTCACTGTGAGACCAGTATTAGTATCCGATACACCATTGCAGGTTCAATGTATTCCTTGGACCTTCACATTGACGATGAAACACAGAAATCGCATCGGAATTAAATAAAAAATGCACGATGCCGCCTTAAGTCCAAGAATACAGACTCTACTTACAGTCGGTGCTTTGAGCATTCCCTGTGAGACCAGTATTAGTTTCCGATTCACCATTGCAGTTCAATGTATACCTTGGACCGTCATATTGACGATTATACACAGAAATCGCATCGGAATTAAATACAAAAGGCACAATGCCACCTTAAGTACAAGAATAGTGACTCTTCTTACAGTCGGTGCTTTGAGCATTCCCTATGAGACCAGTATTAGTTTTCGATACACCACTGCAAATTCAGTGTATTCCTTGGACTTTCACATCGACGATGAAACACAGAAATGGCATCGGAATTAAATACAAAGGGCACAATGCCGCCTTAAGTACAAGAATAGAGACTCATCTTACATTCGGTGCTTTGAGCATTCCCTGTGAGACCAGTATTAGTTTCCGATACACCACTGCAGGTTCAATGTATTCCTTGGACTTTCACATCGACGATGAAACACAGAAATGGCATCGGAATTAATGACAAAGGGCACAATGCCGCCTTAAGTACAAGAAAGACACTCTTCTTACAGTCGGTGCTTTGAGCATTCCCTGTGAGACTAGTATTAGTTTCCGATACACCACTGCAGGTTCAATGTATTCCTTGGACCTTCACATTGACGATGAAACACAGAAATCGCATCGGAATTAAATACAAAAAGGCACAATTCCGCCTTAAGTACAAGAATAGAGACTCTTCTTACAGTCGGTGCTTTGAGCTTTCCCTGTGAGACCAGTATTAGTATCCGATACACCACTGCAGGTTCAATGTATTCCTTGGACATACACATTGACGATGAAACACTGAAATTACATCGGAATTAAATACAAAAGGAACAATGTAGCCTTAAGTACAAGAATAGACACTCTTCTTACAGTCGGTGCTTTGAGCATTCCCTGTGAGACCAGTATTAGGTTCCGATACACCACTGCCGGTTCAATGTATTCCTTGGACCTTCACATTGACGATGAAACACAGAAATCTCATCGGAATTAAATACAAAAGGCACAATGCCGCCTTAAGTACAAGAATACAGACTCTACTTACAGTCGGTGTTATGAGCATTCCCTGTGAGACCAGTATTAGTTTCCGATACACCACTGGAGGTTCTATGTATTCCTTGGACCTTCACATCGACGATGAAACACAGAAATCGCATCGGAATTAAATACAAAAAGCACGATGCCGCCTTAAGTCCAAGAATACAGACTCTACTTACTGTCGGTGCTTTGAGCATTCCCTGTGAGACCAGTATTAGTATCCGATACACCACTGCAGGTTCAATGTATTCCTTGGACATACACATTGACGATGAAACACTGAAATTACATCGGAATTAAATACAAAAGGAACAATGTAGCCTTAAGTACAAGAACAGAGACACTTCTTACTGTCGGTGTTTTGAGCATTCCCTCTGAGACCAGTATTAGTTTCCGATACACCACTGCAGGTCCAATGTATTCCTTGGACCTTCACATTGACGATGAAACACAGAAATCGCATCGGAATTAAATACAAAAGGCACAATGCCCCCCGCCATAAGTACAAGAGAAGATACTCTTCTTACAGTCGGTGCTTTGAGCATTCCCTGTGAGACCAGTATTCGTTTCCGATTCACCACTGCAGGTTCAATGTATACCTTGGACCGTCACATTGACGATTATACTCAGAAATCGCATCGGAATTAAATACAAAAGGCACAATGCCGCCTTAAGTACATGAATAGACACTCTTCTTACAGTCGGTGCTTTGAGCATTCCCTGTGGGACCAGTATTAGTTTCCGATACACCACTGCAAATTCAATGTATTCCTTGGACTTTCACATCGACGATGAAGCACAGAAATGGCATCGGAAATAAATACAAAGGGCACAATGCCACCTTAAGTACAAGAATAGACACTCTTCTTACAGACGGTGCTTTGAGCATTCCCTGTGAGACCAGTATTAGTTTCCGATACACCACTGCATGTTCAATGTATTCCTTGGAACTTCACATTGACGATGAAAGACAGAAATCGCTTCGGAATTAAATACAAACGGCCTATGCCGCCTTAAGTACAAGAAGAGAGACTCTTCTTACAGTCGGTGATTTGAGCATTCCCTGTGAGACCAGAATTAGTTTCCGATACACCACTGCAGGTTCAATGTATTCCTTGGACCATCACATTGATGATTATACACAGAAATCGCATCGGAGTTAAATACAAAAGGCACAATGCCGCCTTAAGTACAACAATAGAGACTCTTCATACAGTCGGTGTTTTGAGCATTCCCTGTGAGACCAGTATTAGTTTCCGATACACCACTGCAGGTTCAATGTATTCCTTGGACCTTCACATTGACGATGAAACACAGAAATCGCATCGGAATTAAATAAAAAATGCATGATGCCGCCTTAAGTCCAAGAATACAGACTCTACTTACAGTCGGTGCTTTGAGCATTCCCTGTGAGACTAGTATTAGTTTCCGATTCACCACTGCAGTTTCAATGTATACCTTGGACCATCACATTGACGATTATACACAGAAATCGCATCGGAATTAAATACAAAAGGCACAATGCCACCTTAAGTACAAGAATAGTTACTCTTCTTACAGTCGGTGCTTTGAGCATTCCCTGTGTGACCAGTATTAGTTTCCGATACACCACTGCAAATTCAGTGTATTCCTTGGACTTTCACATCGACGAAGAAACACAGAAATGGCATCGGAATTAAATTCAAAGGGCACAATGCCACCTTACGTACAAGAATAGACACTCTTCTTACAGTCGGTGCTTTGAGCATTCCCTGTGAGACCAGTATTAGTTTCCGATACACCACTGCATTCTCAATGTACTCCTTGGACCTTCACATTGACGATGAAAGACAGAAATCGCATCGGAATTAAATACAAACGGCCAATGCCACCTTAAGTACAAGAATAAAGATTCTTCTTACTGTCGGGGCTTTGAGCATTCCCTGTGAGACCAGTATTAGTTTCCGATACACCACTGCAGGTTCAATGTATTCCTTGGACCTTCACAATGACGATTATACACAGAAATCGCATCGGAATTAAATACAAAAGGCACAATGCTGCCTTAAGTACAAGAATAGAGACTCTTCATACAGTCGGTGCTTTGAGAATTCCCTGTGAGACCAGTATTAGTATCCGATACACCACTGCAGGTTCAATGTATTACTTGGACCTTCACATCGACGATGAAACACAGAAATCGCATCTGAATTAAATACAAAAAGGCACAATGCCGCCTTAAGTACAAGAATAGAGACTCTTCTTACAGTCGGTGATTTGAGCATTCCCTGTGAGACCAGTATTAGTATCCGATACACCACTGCAGGTTCAATGTATTCCTTGGACATACACATTGACGATGAAACACTGAAATTACATCGGAATTAAATACAAAAGGAACAATGTAGCCTTAAGTACAAGAATTGAGACTCTTCTTACTGTCGGTGTTTTGAGCATTGCCTCTGAGACCAGTATTAGTTTCCGATACACCACTGCAGGCCCAATGTATTCCTTGGACCTTCACATTGACGATGAAACTCAGAAATCGCATCGGAATTAAATACAAAAGGCACAATGCCTCCTTAAGTACAAGAGAAGAAACTTTTCTTACAGTCGGTGCTTTGAGCATTCCCTGTGAGACCAGTATTAGTTTCCAATTCACCACTGCAGGTTCAATGTATACCTTGGACCGTCACATTGACGATTATACACAGAAATCGCATCGGAATTAAATACAGAAGGCACAATGCCGCCTTAAGTACAAGAATAGACACTCTTCTTACAGTCGGTGCTTTGAGCATTCCCTGTGAGACCAGTATTAGTTTCCGATACACCACTGCAAATTCAGTGTATTCCTTGGACTTTCACATCGACGATGAAGCACAGAAATGGCATCGGAATTAAATACAAAGGGCACAATGCCACCTTAAGTACAAGAATAGACACTCTTCTTACAGTCGGTGCTTTGAGCATTCCCTGTGAGACCAGTATTAGTTTCCGATACACCACTGCATGTTCAATGTATTCCTTGGACCATCACATTGACGATGAAAGACAGAAATCGCATCGGAATTAAATACAAACGGCCAATGCCGCCTTAAGTACAAGAATAGAGACTCTTCTTACAGTCGGTGCTTTGAGCATTCTCTGTGAGACCAGTACTAGTTTTTGAAACACCACTGCAGGTTCAATGTATTCCATGGACCTTCACATTGACGATTATACACAGAGATCGCATCGGAATTAAATACAAACGGCCAATGCCGCCTTAAGTACAAGAATAGAGACTCTTCTTACTGTCGGTGCTTTGAGCATTCCCTGTGAGACCAGTATTAGTTTCCGATACACCACTGCAGGTTCAATGTATTCCTTGGACCTTCACATTGACGATTATACACAGAAATCGCATCGGAATTAAATACAAAAGGCACAATGCTGCCTTAAGTACAAGAATAGAGACTCTTCATACAGTCGGTGCTTTGAGAATTCCCTGTGAGACCAGTATTAGTATCCGATACACCACTGCAGGTTCAATGTATTCCTTGGACCTTCACTTCGACGATGAAACACAGAAATCGCATCGGAATTAAATACAAAAAGGCACAATGCCGCCTTAAGTACAAGAATAGAGACTCTTCTTACAGTCGGTGATTTGAGCATTCCCTGTGAGACCAGTATTAGTATCCGATACACCACTGCAGGTTCAATGTATTCCTTGGACATACACATTGACTATGAAACACTGAAATTACATCGGAATTAAATACAAAAGGAACAATGTAGCCTTAAGTACAAGAATAGAGACTGTTCTTACTGTCGGTGTTTTGAGCATTCCCTGTGAGACCAGTGTTAGTTTCCGATACACCACTGCAGGTTCAATGTATACCGTGGACCTTCACATTGACGATGAAAGACAGAAATCGCATCGGAATTAAATACAATAAGCCACAATTCCGCCTTAAGTACAAGAATAGAGACTCTTGTTACAGTCGGTGCTTTGAGCATACCCTGTGAGACCAGTATTAGTTTCCGAAACACCACTGCAGGTTCAATGTATTTCTTGGACCTTCACACTGACGATTATACACAGAAATCGCATCGGAATTAAATACAAAAGGCACAATGCCGCCTTAAGTACAAGAATAGAGACTCTTCATACAGTCGGTGCTTTGAGCATTCCCTGTGAGACCAGTATTAGTTTCCGATACACCACTTCAAATTCAGTGTATTCCTTGGACTTTCACATCGACGATGAATCACAGAAATGGCATCGGAATTAAATACAAAGGCACAATGCCACGTTACGTACAAGAATAGACACTCTTCTTACAGTCAGTGCTTTGAGCATTCCCTGTAAGACCAGTATTAGTTTCCGATACACCACTGCAGGTTCAATGCATACCTTGGACATTCACATTGACGATGAAAGACAGAAATCGCATCGGAATTAAATACAAACGGCCCAATGCCGCCTTAAGTACAAGAATTGAGACTCTTCTTACAGTCGGTGCTTTGAGCATTCTCTGTGAGACCAGTATTAGTTTCCGATACACCACTGCAGGTTCAATGTATTCCTTGGACCTTCACATTGACGATTATACACAGAAATCGCATCGGAATTAAATACAAAAGGCACAATGCCGCCTTAAGTACAAGAATAGAGACTCTTCATACAGTCGGTGCTTTGAACATTCCCTGTGAGACCAGTATTAGTTTCCGATACACCACTGCAGGTTCAATGTATTCCTTGGACCTTCACATTGACGATTATACACAGAAATCGCATCGGAATTAAATACAAAAACACAATGCCGCCTTAAGTACAAGAATAGAGACTCTTCATACAGTCGGTGCTTTGAACATTCCCTGTGAGACCAGTATTAGTTTCCGATACATCACTTCAAATTCAGTGTATTCCTTTGAATTTCACATCGACGATGAATCACAGAAATGGCATCGGAATTAAATACAAAGGGCACAATGCCACGTTACGTACAAGAATAGACAGTCTTCTTACAGTCGGTGCTTTGAGCATTCCCTGTGAGACCAGTATTAGTTTCCGATACACCACTGCAGGTTCAATGTATTCCTTGGACCTTCACATTGACGATGAAAGACAGAAATCTCATCGGAATTAAATACAAATGGCCCAATGCCGCCTTAAGTACAAGAATTGAGACTCTTCTTACAGTCGGTGCTTTGAGCATTCCCTGTGAGACCAGTATTAGTTTCCGATACACCAATGCAGGTTCAATGTATTCCTTGGCCCTTCACATTGACGATTATACACAGAAATCGCATCGGAATTAAATACAAAAGGCACAATGCCGCCTTAAGTAAAAGAATAGAGACTCTTCATACAGTCGGTGCTTTGAGCATTCCCTGTGAGACCAGTATTAGTTTCCGATACACCACTGCACGTTCAATGTATTCCTTGGACCTTCACATTGACGATGAAATACAGAACTCGCATCGGAATTAAATACAAAAAGCACGATGCCGCCTTAAGTCCGAGAATACAGACTCTACTTACAGTCGGTGCTTTGAGCATTCAATGTGAGACCAGTATTAGTTTCCGATACACCACTGCAGGTTCAATGTATTCCTTGGACCTTCACATTGACGATGAAACACAGAAATCGCATTGGAATGAAATACAAAAGGCACAATGTCGCCTTAAGTACAAGAATATAGACTCTTATTACTGTCTGTGCTTTGAGCACTCCCTGTGAGACACGTAGTAGTATCCGATACACCACTGCAGGTTCATTGCATTCCTTGGACCTTCACATTGACGATGAAACACAGAAATCGCATCGGAATTAAATACAAAAAGCCACAATTCCGCCTTAAGTACAAGAATAGAGACTCTTGTTACAGTCGGTGCTTTGAGCATTCCCTGTGAGACCAGTATTAGTTTCCGATACACCACTGCAGGTTCAGTGTATTCCTTGGACTTTCACATCGACGATGAAACACAGAAACGGCATCGGAATTAAATATAAAGGGCACAATGCCGCCTTAAGTACAAGTATAGACACTCTTCTTTCAGTCGGTGCTATGAGCATTCCCTGTGAGTCCAGTATTAGGTTCCGATACACCACTGCAGATTCAATGTATTCCTTGGACCTTCACATTGACGATGAAACACAGAAATCGCATCGGAATTAAATACAAAAAGGCACAATTCCGCCTTAAGTACAAGAATAGAGACTCTTCTTACAGTCGGTGCTTTCAGCATTCCCTGTGAGACCAAAATTAGTATCCGATACACCACTGCAGGTTCAATGTATACCTTGGACATACACATTGACGATGAAACACTGGAATTACATCGGAATTAAATACAAAAGGAACAATGTAGCCTTAAGTACAAGAATGGATACTCTTCTTACTGTCGGTGCTTTGAGCATTCCCTCTGTGACCAGTATTAGTTTCCGATACACCACTGCAGGTCCAATGTATTCCTTGGACCTTCACATTGACGATGAAACAAAGAAATCGCATCGGAATTAATTCCAAAAGCACAATGCCGCCTTAAGTACAAGAATAGAGACTCATCTTACAGTCGGTGCATTGAGCATTCTCTGTGAGACCAGTATTAGTTTCCGATTCACCACTGCAGGTTCAATGTATACCTTGGACCTTCACATTGACGATTATACACAGAAATCGCATCGGAATTAAATACAAAAGTCACAATGCCGCCTTAAGTACAAGAATAGAGACTCCTCTTACAGTCGGTGCTTTGAGCATTCCCTGTGAGACCAGTATTAGTTTCCGATACACCACTGCAGGTTCAGTGTATTCCTTGGACTTTCACATCGACGATGAAACACAGAAATGGCATCGGAATTAAATACAAGGGGCACAATGCCGCCTTAAGTACAAGAAGAGACACTCTTCTTACAGTCGGTGCTTTGAGCATTCCCTGTGAGACCAGTATTAGTTTCCGATACACCACTGCAGGTTCAATGTATTCCTTGGACCATCACATTGACGATGAAAGACAGAAATCGCATCGGAATTAAATACATACGGCCCAATGCCGCCTTAAGTACAAGAATAGAGACTATTCTTACAGTCGGTGCTTTGAGCATTCCCTGTGAGACCAGTATTAGTTTCCGATACACCACTGCAGGTTCAATGTATTCCTTGGAGCTTCACATTGACGATTATACACAGAAATCGCATCGGAATTAAATACAAAAGGCACAATGCCGCCTTAAGTTCAAGAATAGAGACTCTTCTTACAGTCGGTGCTTTGAGCATTCCCTGTGAGACCAGTATTAGTTTCCGATACACCACTGCAGGTTCAGTGTATTCCTTAGACTTTCACATCGACGATGAAACACAGAAATGGCATCGGAATTAAATACAAAGGGCACAATGCCGCCTTAAGTACAAGAATAGACACTCTTCTTACAGTCAGTGCTTTGAGCATTCCCTGTGAGACTAGTATTAGTTTCCGATACACCACTGCAGGTTCAATGTATTCCTTGGCCCATCACATTGACGATGAAAGACAGAAATCGCATCGGAATTAAATACAAACGGCCCAATGCCGCCTTAAGTACAAGAATAGAGACTATTCTTACAGTCGGTGTTTGAGCATTCCCTGTGAGACCAGTATTAGTTTCCGATACACCACTGCAGGTTCAATGTATTCCTTGGACCTTCACATTGCCGATGAAACACAGATATCGCATCGGAATTAAATACGAAAAGCACGATGTCGCCTTAAGTCCAAGAATACAGACTCTACTTACAGTCGGTGCTTTGAGCATTCCCTGTGAGACCAGTATTAGTTTCCGATACACCACTGCATTTTCAATGTATTCCTTGGACCTTAACATTGACGATGAAACACAGAAATCGCATTGGAATTAAATACAAAAGCACAATGTCGCCTTAAGTACAAGAATATAGACTCTTCTTACAGTCTGTGCTTTGAGCATTCCCTGTGAGACCAGTATTAGTATCCGATACACCACTGCAGGTTCAATGTATTCCTTGGACATACACATTGACGATGAGACACTGAAATTACATCGGAATTAAATACAAAAGGAACAATGTCGCCTTCAGTACAAGAATAGAGACTCTTCTTACTGTCGGTGTTTTGAGCATTCCCTCTGAGACCAGTATTAGTTTCCGATACACCACAGCAGGTCCAATGTATTCCTTGGACCTTCACATTGACGATGAAACACAGAAATCGCATCGGAATTAATTACAAAAGGCACAATGCCGCCTTAAGTACACGAGTAGAGACTCTTCTTACAGTCGGTGCTTTGAGCATTCCCTGTGAGACCAGTATTAGTTTCCGAAGCACCACTGCATGTTCAATGTATACCTTGGACCTTCACATTGACGATTATACACCGAAATCGCATCGGAATTTAATACAAAAGGCACAATGCCGCCGTAAGTACAAGAATAGAGACTCTTCTTACAGTCGGTGCTTTGAGCATTCCCTGTGAGACCAGTATTAGTTTCCGATACACCACTGCAGGATCAGTGTATTCCTTGGACTTTCACAACGACGATGAAACACAGAAATGGCATCGGAATTAAATACAAAGGGCACAAGGCTGCCTTAAGTACAAGAATAGACACTCTTCTTACAGTCGGTGCTTTGAGCATTCCCTGTGAGACCAGTATTAGTCTCCGATACACCACTGCAGTTTCAATGTATTCCTTGGACCTACACATTGACGATGAAAGACAGAAATCGCATCGGAATGAAATACAAACGGCCAAATGCCGCCTTAAGTACAAGAATAGAGACTCTTCTTACAGTCGGTGCTTTGAGCATTCCCTGTGAGACCAGTATTAGTTTCCGATACACCACTGCAGGTTCAATGTATTCCTTGGACTTTCACATTGACGATTATACACAGAAATCGCATCGGAATTAAATACAAAAGGCACAATGCCGCCTTAAGTACAAGAATAGAGACTCTTCTTACAGTCGGGGATTTGAGCATTCCTTGTGAGACCAGTATTAGTATCCGGTACACAACTTCAGGTTCAATGTATTCCTTGGACATACACATCGACGATGAAACACAGAAATGGCATCGGAATTAACTACAAAGGGCACAATGCCGCCTTAAGTACAAGAATAGACACTCCTCTTACAGTCGGTGCTTTGAGCATTCCCTGTGAGCCCAGTATTAGTTTCCGATACACCACTGCAGGTTCAAAGTATTCCTTGGACCTTCACATTGACGATGAAACACAGAAAGCGCATCGGAATTAAATACAAAAGTCGCAATGCCGCCTTAAGTACAAGACTACAGATTCTACTTACAGTCGGTGCTTTGAGAATTCCCTGTGAGATCAGTATTAGTTTCCGATACACCACTGCAGGTTCAATGTATTCCTTGGACCTTCACATTGACGATGAAACACAGAAATCGCATCGGAATTAAATACAAAAAGGCACAATTCCGCCTTAAGTACAAGAGTACACACTCTTCTTACTGTCGGTGCTTTGAGCATTCCCTGTGAGACCAGTATTAGTTTCCGATACACCACTGCAGGTTCAGTGTATTCCTTGGACTTTCACATCGACGATGAAACACAGAAATCGCATCGGAATTAAATTCAAAGGGCACAATGCCGCCTTAAGTACGAGAGTACACACTCTTCTTACTGTCGGTGCTTTGAGCATTCCCTGTGAGACCAGTATTAGTTTCCGATACACCACTGCAGGTTCGATGTATTCCTTGGACCTTCACATTGACGATGAAAGACAGAAATCGCATCGGAATTAAATACAAACGGCCCAATGCCGCCTTAAGTACAAGAATAGAGACTCTTCTTACAGTCGGTGCTTTGAGCATTCCCTGTGAGACCAGTATTAGTTTCCGATACACCACTGCCGGTTCAGTGTATTCCTTGGACCTTCGCATCGACGATGAAATACAGAAATGGCATCGGAATTAAATACAAAGGGCACAATGCCGCCTTAAGTACAAGAATAGACACTCTTCTTACAGTCAGTGATTTGAGCATTCCCTGTGAGACCAGTATTAGTTTCCGATACACCACTGCAGATTCAATGTATTCCTTGGACCTTCACATTGATGATGAAAGACAGAAATCGCATCGGAATTATATACAAACGGCCCAATGCCGCCTTAAGTACAAGAATAGAGACTCTTCTTACAGTCGGTGTTTTGAGCATTCCCTGTGAGAAAAGTATTAGTTTCCGATACACCACTGCAGGTTCAATGTATTCCTTGGACATACACATTGACGATGAAACACTGAAATTACAACGGAATTAAATACAAAAGGAACAATGTAGCCTTAAGTACAACAATAGAGACACTTCTTACTGTCGGTGTTTTGAGCATTCCCTCTGAGACCAGTATTAGTTTCCGATACACCACTGCAGGTCCAATGTATTCCTTGGACCTTCACATTGACGATGAAACACAGATATCGCATCGGAATTAAATACATAAGGCACAATGCCCCTTAAGTACAAGAATAGAGACTCTTCTTACAGTCGGTGCTTAGAGCATTCCCTGTGAGACCAGTATTAGTTTCCGATTCACCACTGCACGTTCAATGTATTCCTTGGACCTTCACATTGACGATTACACACAGAAATCGCATCGGAATTAAATACAAAAGACACAATGCCGCCTTAAGTACAAGAATAGAGACTCTTCTTACAGTCGGTGCCTTGACCATTCCCTGTGAGACCAGTATTAGTTTCCGATACATCACTGCAGGATCAATGTATTCCTTGGACTTTCAAATCGACGATGAAACACAGAAATGGCATCGGAATTAAATACAAAGGGCACAATGCCGCCTTAAGTACAAGAATAGACACTCTTCTTACAGTCGGTGCTTTGGGCATTCCCTGTGAGACCAGTGTTAGTTTCCGATACACCACTGCTGGTTCAATGTATTCCTTGGACTTTCACATTGACGATGAAACACAGAAATCGCATCGGAATTAAATACAAAAAGCACGATGCCGCCTTAAGTCCAAGAATACAGACTCTACTTACTGTCGGTGCTTTGAGCATTCCCTGTGAGACCAGTATTAGTTTCCGATACACCACTGCAGGTTCAATGTATTCCTTGGACATACACATTGACGATGAAACACGGAAATTACATTGGAATTAAATACAAAAGGAACAATGTCGCCTTCAGTACAAGAATAGAGACTCTTCTTACAGTCGGTGTTTTGAGCATTCCCCCTGAGACCAGTATTAGTTTCCGATACACCACTGCAGGTCCAATGTATTCCTTGGACCTTCACATTGACGATGAAAGACAGAAATCTCATCGGAATTAAATACAAATGGCCCAATGCCGCCTTAAGTACAAGAATTGAGACTCTTCTTACAGTCGGTGCTTTGAGCATTCCCTGTGAGACCAGTATTAGTTTCCGATACACCAATGCAGGTTCAATGTATTCCTTGGACCTTCACATTGACGATTATACACAGAAATCGCATCGGAATTAAATACAAAAGGCACAATGCCGCCTTAAGTAAAAGAATAGAGACTCTTCATACAGTCGGTGCTTTGAGCATTCCCTGTGAGACCAGTATTAGTTTCCGATACACCACTGCACGTTCAATGTATTCCTTGGACCTTCACATTGACGATGAAATACAGAACTCGCATCGGAATTAAATACAAAAAGCACGATGCCGCCTTAAGTCCGAGAATACAGACTCTACTTACAGTCGGTGCTTTGAGCATTCAATGTGAGACCAGTATTAGTTTCCGATACACCACTGCAGGTTCAATGTATTCCTTGGACCTTCACATTGACGATGAAACACAGAAATCGCATTGGAATGAAATACAAAAGGCACAATGTCGCCTTAAGTACAAGAATATAGACTCTTATTACTGTCTGTGCTTTGAGCACTCCCTGTGAGACACGTAGTAGTATCCGATACACCACTGCAGGTTCATTGCATTCCTTGGACCTTCACATTGACGATGAAACACAGAAATCGCATCGGAATTAAATACAAAAAGCCACAATTCCGCGTTAAGTACAAGAATAGAGACTCTTGTTACAGTCGGTGCTTTGAGCATTCCCTGTGAGACCAGTATTAGTTTCCGATACACCACTGCAGGTTCAGTGTATTCCTTGGACTTTCACATCGACGATGAAACACAGAAACGGCATCGGAATTAAATATAAAGGGCACAATGCCGCCTTAAGTACAAGTATAGACACTCTTCTTTCAGTCGGTGCTATGAGCATTCCCTGTGAGTCCAGTATTAGGTTCCGATACACCACTGCAGATTCAATGTATTCCTTGGACCTTCACATTGACGATGAAACACAGAAATCGCATCGGAATTAAATACAAAAAGGCACAATTCCGCCTTAAGTACAAGAATAGAGACTCTTCTTACAGTCGGTGCTTTCAGCATTCCCTGTGAGACCAAAATTAGTATCCGATACACCACTGCAGGTTCAATGTATACCTAGGACATACACATTGACGATGAAACACTGGAATTACATCGGAATTAAATACAAAAGGAACAATGTAGCCTTAAGTACAAGAATGGATACTCTTCTTACTGTCGGTGCTTTGAGCATTCCCTCTGTGACCAGTATTAGTTTCCGATACACCACTGCAGGTCTAATGTATTCCTTGGACCTTCACATTGACGATGAAACAAAGAAATCGCATCGGAATTAATTCCAAAAGCACAATGCCGCCTTAAGTACAAGAATAGAGACTCATCTTACAGTCGGTGCATTGAGCATTCTCTGTGAGACCAGTATTAGTTTCCGATTCACCACTGCAGGTTCAATGTATACCTTGGACCTTCACATTGACGATTATACACAGAAATCGCATCGGAATTAAATACAAAAGGCACAATGCCGCCTTAAGTTCAAGAATAGAGACTCTTCTTACAGTCGGTGCTTTGAGCATTCCCTGTGAGACCAGTATTAGTTTCCGATACACCACTGCAGGTTCAGTGTATTCCTTAGACTTTCACATCGACGATGAAACACAGAAATGGCATCGGAATTAAATACAAAGGGCACAATGCCGCCTTAAGTACAAGAATAGACACTCTTCTTACAGTCAGTGCTTTGAGCATTCCCTGTGAGACTAGTATTAGTTTCCGATACACCACTGCAGGTTCAATGTATTCCTTGGCCCATCACATTGACGATGAAAGACAGAAATCGCATCGGAATTAAATACAAACGGCCCAATGCCGCCTTAAGTACAAGAATAGAGACTATTCTTACAGTCGGTGTTTGAGCATTCCCTGTGAGACCAGTATTAGTTTCCGATACACCACTGCAGGTTCAATGTATTCCTTGGACCTTCACATTGCCGATGAAACACAGATATCGCATCGGAATTAAATACGAAAAGCACGATGTCGCCTTAAGTCCAAGAATACAGACTCTACTTACAGTCGGTGCTTTGAGCATTCCCTGTGAGACCAGTATTAGTTTCCGATACACCACTGCATTTTCAATGTATTCCTTGGACCTTAACATTGACGATGAAACACAGAAATCGCATTGGAATTAAATACAAAAGCACAATGTCGCCTTAAGTACAAGAATATAGACTCTTCTTACAGTCTGTGCTTTGAGCATTCCCTGTGAGACCAGTATTAGTATCCGATACACCACTGCAGGTTCAATGTATTCCTTGGACATACACATTGACGATGAGACACTGAAATTACATCGGAATTAAATACAAAAGGAACAATGTCGCCTTCAGTACAAGAATAGAGACTCTTCTTACTGTCGGTGTTTTGAGCATTCCCTCTGAGACCAGTATTAGTTTCCGATACACCACAGCAGGTCCAATGTATTCCTTGGACCTTCACATTGACGATGAAACACAGAAATCGCATCGGAATTAATTACAAAAGGCACAATGCCGCCTTAAGTACACGAGTAGAGACTCTTCTTACAGTCGGTGCTTTGAGCATTCCCTGTGAGACCAGTATTAGTTTCCGAAGCACCACTGCATGTTCAATGTATACCTTGGGCCTTCACATTGACGATTATACACCGAAATCGCATCGGAATTTAATACAAAAGGCACAATGCCGCCATAAGTACAAGAATAGAGACTCTTCTTACAGTCGGTGCTTTGAGCATTCCCTGTGAGACCAGTATTAGTTTCCGATACACCACTGCAGGATCAGTGTATTCCTTGGACTTTCACAACGACGATGAAACACAGAAATGGCATCGGAATTAAATACAAAGGGCACAAGGCTGCCTTAAGTACAAGAATAGACACTCTTCTTACAGTCGGTGCTTTGAGCATTCCCTGTGAGACCAGTATTAGTCTCCGATACACCACTGCAGTTTCAATGTATTCCTTGGACCTACACATTGACGATGAAAGACAGAAATCGCATCGGAATGAAATACAAACGGCCAAATGCCGCCTTAAGTACAAGAATAGAGACTCTTCTTACAGTCGGTGCTTTGAGCATTCCCTGTGAGACCAGTATTAGTTTCCGATACACCACTGCAGGTTCAATGTATTCCTTGGACTTTCACATTGACGATTATACACAGAAATCGCATCGGAATTAAATACTAAAAGGCACAATGCCGCCTTAAGTACAAGAATAGAGACTCTTCTTACAGTCGGGGATTTGAGCATTCCTTGTGAGACCAGTATTAGTATCCGGTACACAACTTCAGGTTCAATGTATTCCTTGGACATACACATCGACGATGAAACACAGAAATGGCATCGTAATTAACTACAAAGGGCACAATGCCGCCTTAAGTACAAGAATAGACACTCCTCTTACAGTCGGTGCTTTGAGCATTCCCTGTGAGACCAGTATTAGTTTCCGATACACCACTGCAGGTTCAGTGTATTCCTTGGACTTTCACATCGACGATGAAACACAGAAATCGCATCGGAATTAAATTCAAAGGGCACAATGCCGCCTTAAGTACGAGAGTAGACACTCTTCTTACTGTCGGTGCTTTCAGCATTCCCTGTGAGACCAGTATTAGTTTCCGATACACCACTGCAGGTTCGATGTATTCCTTGGACCTTCACATTGACGATGAAAGACAGAAATCGCATCGGAATTAAATACAAACGGCCCAATGCCGCCTTAAGTACAAGAATAGAGACTCTTCTTACAGTCGGTGCTTTGAGCATTCCCTGTGAGACCAGTATTAGTTTCCGATACACCACTGCCGGTTCAGTGTATTCCTTGGACCTTCGCATCGACGATGAAATACAGAAATGGCATCGGAATTAAATACAAAGGGCACAATGCCGCCTTAAGTACAAGAATAGACACTCTTCTTACAGTCAGTGATTTGAGCATTCCCTGTGAGACCAGTATTAGTTTCCGATACACCACTGCAGATTCAATGTATTCCTTGGACCTTCACATTGATGATGAAAGACAGAAATCGCATCGGAATTAAATACAAACGGCCCAATGCCGCCTTAAATACAAGAATAGAGACTCTTCTTACAGTCGGTGCTTTGAGCATTCCCTGTGAGAAAAGTATTAGTTTCCGATACACCACTGCAGGTTCAATGTATTCCTTGGACATACACATTGACGATGAAACACTGAAATTACAACGGAATTAAATACAAAAGGAACAATGTAGCCTTAAGTACAACAATAGAGACACTTCTTACTGTCGGTGTTTTGAGCATTCCCTCTGAGACCAGTATTAGTTTCCGATACACCACTGCAGGTCCAATGTATTCCCTGGACCTTCACATTGACGATGAAACACAGATATCGCATCGGAATTAAATACATAAGGCACAATGCCCCTTAAGTACAAGAATAGAGACTCTTCTTACAGTCGGTGCTTAGAGCATTCCCTGTGAGACCAGTATTAGTTTCCGATTCACCACTGCACGTTCAATGTATTCCTTGGACCTTCACATTGACGATTACACACAGAAATCGCATCGGAATTAAATACAAAAGACACAATGCCGCCTTAAGTACAAGAATAGAGACTCTTCTTACAGTCGGTGCCTTGACCATTCCCTGTGAGACCAGTATTAGTTTCCGATACATCACTGCAGGATCAATGTATTCCTTGGACTTTCAAATCGACGATGAAACACAGAAATGGCATCGGAATTAAATACAAAGGGCACAATGCCGCCTTAAGTACAAGAATAGACACTCTTCTTACAGTCGGTGCTTTGAGCATTCCCTGTGAGACCAGTGTTAGTTTCCGATACACCACTGCTGGTTCAATGTATTCCTTGGACTTTCACATTGACGATGAAACACAGAAATCGCATCGGAATTAAATACAAAAAGCACGATGCCGCCTTAAGTCCAAGAATACAGACTCTACTTACTGTCGGTGCTTTGAGCATTCCCTGTGAGACCAGTATTAGTTTCCGATACACCACTGCAGGTTCAATGTATTCCTTGGACATACACATTGACGATGAAACACGGAAATTACATTGGAATTAAATACAAAAGGAACAATGTCGCCTTCAGTACAAGAATAGAGACTCTTCTTACAGTCGGTGTTTTGAGCATTCCCCCTGAGACCAGTATTAGTTTCCGATACACCACTGCAGGTCCAATGTATTCCTTGGACCTTCACATTGACGATGAAACACAGAAATCGCATCGGAATTAAATACAAAAGGCACAATGCCGCCTTAAGTACAAGAGTAGAGACTCGTCTTACAGTCGGTGTTTTGAGCATTCCCTGTGAGACCAGTATTAGTTTCCGATTCACCACTGCAGGTTCAATGTATACCTTGGAGCTTCACATTGACGATTATACACCGAAATCGCATCGGAATTAAATACAAAAGGCACAATGCCGCCTTAAGTACAAGAATAGAGACTGTGCTTACAGTCGGTGCTTTGAGTATTCCCTGTGAGACCAGTATTAGTTTCCGATACACCACTGCAGGATCAGTGTATTCCTTGGACTTTCACATGGACGATGAAACACAGAAATGGCATCGGAATTAAATACAAAGGGCACAATGCCGCCTTAAGTACAAGAATTGACACTCTTCTTACAGTCGGTGCTTTGAGCATTCCCTGTGAGACCAGTATTAGTTTCCGATACACCACTGCAGGTTCAATGTATTCCTTGGACCTTCACATTGATGATGAAACACAGAAATCGCATCGGAATTAAATACAAACGGCCCAATGCTGCCATAAGTACAAGAAAAGAGACTCTTCTTACAGTCGGTGCTTTGAGCATTCCCTGTGAGACCAGTATTAGTTTCCGATACACCACTGCATGTTCAATGTATTACTTGGACCTTCACATTGACGATTATACACAGAAATCGTATCGGAATTAAATACAAAAGGCACAATGCCGCCTTATGTACAAGAATAGAGACTCTTCATACAGCCGGTGCTTTGAGCATTCCCTGTGAGACCAGTATTAGTTTCCGATACACCATTGCAGGTTCAACGTATTCCTTGGACCTTCACATTGACGATGAAACACAGAAATCGCATTGGAATTAAATACAAAAGGCACTTTGCCGCCTTAAGTACAAGAATAGAGACTCTTCTTACAGTCTGTGCTTTGAGCATTCCCTGTGAGACCAGTATTAGTATCCAATACACCACTGCAGATTCAATGTATTCCTTGGACATACACATCGACGATGAAACACCAAAATTACATCGGAATTAAATACAAAAGGAACAATGCCGCCTTAAGTACAAGAATAGAGGCTCTTCTTACAGTCGGTGCTTTGAGCATTCCTAGTGAGACCATTATTAGTATGCGGTACACCACTTCAGGTTCAATGTATTCCTTGGACATACACATCGACGATGAAACACAGAAATGGCATCGCAATTAAATACAAAGAGCACAATGCCGCCTTAAGTACAAGTATAGACACTCTTCTTACAGTCAGTGCTTTGAGCATTCCCTGTGAGACCAGTATTAGTTTTTGATACACCACTGCGGTTCAATGTATTCCTTGGACCTTCACATTGACGATGAAACACAGAAATCGCATCGGAATTAAATACAAAAGGCACAATGCCGCCTTAAGTACAAGAATACAGACTCTACTTACTGTCGGTGCTTTGAGCATTCCCTGTGAGACCAGTATTAGTTTCCGATACACCACTGCAGGTTCAATGTATTCCTTGGACCTTCACATTGACGATGAAACACAGAAATGGCATCGGAATTAAATACAAAAAGGCACAATTCCGCCTTAAGTACAAGAATAGAGACTCTTCTTACAGTCGGTGTTTTGAGCATTCCCTGTGAGACCAGTATTAGTATCCGATACACCACTGCAGGTTCAATGTATTCCTTGGACATACACATTGACAATGAAACACTGATATTACATCGGAATTAAACACAAAAGGAACAATGTCGACTTAAGTACAAGAATAGAGACTCTTCTTACTGTCGGTGTTTTGAGCATTCCCTCTGAGACTAGTATTAGTTTCCGATACACCACTGCAGGTCCAATGTATTCCTTGGACCTTCACATTGACGATGAAACACAGAAATCGCATCGGAATTAAATACAAAAGGCACAATGCCGCCTTTAGTACAAGAATAGAGACTCTTCTTACAGTCGGTGCATTGAGCATTCCCTGTGAGACCAGTATTAGTTTCCGATTCACCACTGCAGGTTCAATGAATACCTTGGACCTTCACATTGACGATTATACACAGAAATCGCATCGAAATTAAATGCAAAAGGCACAATGCCGCCTTAAGTATAAGAATAGACACTCTTCTTACAGTAGGTGCTTTGAGCATTCCCTGTGAGACCAGTATTAGTTTCCGATACACCACTGCAGGTTCAGTGTATTCCTTGGACTTTCACATCGACGATGAAACACAGAAATCGCATCGGAATTAAATTCAAAGGGCACAATGCCGCCTTAAGTACGAGAGTAGACACTCTTCTTACTGTCGGTGCTTTGAGCATTCCCTGTGAGACCAGTATTAGTTTCCGATACACCACTGCAGGTTCGATGTATTCCTTGGACCTTCACATTGACGATGAAAGACAGAAATCGCATCGGAATTAAATACAAACGGCCCAATGCCGCCTTAAGTACAAGAATAGAGACTCTTCTTACAGTCGGTGCTTTGAGCATTCCCTGTGAGACCAGTATTAGTTTCCGATACACCACTGCCGGTTCAGTGTATTCCTTGGACCTTCGCATCGACGATGAAATACAGAAATGGCATCGGAATTAAATACAAAGGGCACAATGCCGCCTTAAGTACAAGAATAGACACTCTTCTTACAGTCAGTGATTTGAGCATTCCCTGTGAGACCAGTATTAGTTTCCGATACACCACTGCAGATTCAATGTATTCCTTGGACCTTCACATTGATGATGAAAGACAGAAATCGCATCGGAATTAAATACAAACGGCCCAATGCCGCCTTAAATACAAGAATAGAGACTCTTCTTACAGTCGGTGCTTTGAGCATTCCCTGTGAGAAAAGTATTAGTTTCCGATACACCACTGCAGGTTCAATGTATTCCTTGGACATACACATTGACGATGAAACACTGAAATTACAACGGAATTAAATACAAAAGGAACAATGTAGCCTTAAGTACAACAATAGAGACACTTCTTACTGTCGGTGTTTTGAGCATTCCCTCTGAGACCAGTATTAGTTTCCGATACACCACTGCAGGTCCAATGTATTCCTTGGACCTTCACATTGACGATAAAACACAGATATCGCATCGGAATTAAATACATAAGGCACAATGCCCCTTAAGTACAAGAATAGAGACTCTTCTTACAGTCGGTGCTTAGAGCATTCCCTGTGAGACCAGTATTAGTTTCCGATTCACCACTGCACGTTCAATGTATTCCTTGGACCTTCACATTGACGATTACACACAGAAATCGCATCGGAATTAAATACAAAAGACACAATGCCGCCTTAAGTACAAGAATAGAGACTCTTCTTACAGTCGGTGCCTTGACCATTCCCTGTGAGACCAGTATTAGTTTCCGATACATCACTGCAGGATCAATGTATTCCTTGGACTTTCAAATCGACGATGAAACACAGAAATGGCATCGGAATTAAATACAAAGGGCACAATGCCGCCTTAAGTACAAGAA
Organism: Schistocerca serialis cubense; assembly: GCF_023864345.2. Lineage (NCBI taxonomy): Eukaryota > Metazoa > Arthropoda > Insecta > Orthoptera > Acrididae > Schistocerca > Schistocerca serialis. The sequence goes on from NC_064640.1 coordinate 1,068,385,744, forward strand.
TAGACACTCTTCTTACAGTCGGTGCTTTGAGCATTCCCTGTGAGACCAGTGTTAGTTTCCGATACACCACTGCTGGTTCAATGTATTCCTTGGACTTTCACATTGACGATGAAACACAGAAATCGCATCGGAATTAAATACAAAAAGCACGATGCCGCCTTAAGTCCAAGAATACAGACTCTACTTACTGTCGGTGCTTTGAGCATTCCCTGTGAGACCAGTATTAGTTTCCGATACACCACTGCAGGTTCAATGTATTCCTTGGACATACACATTGACGATGAAACACGGAAATTACATTGGAATTAAATACAAAAGGAACAATGTCGCCTTCAGTACAAGAATAGAGACTCTTCTTACAGTCGGTGTTTTGAGCATTCCCCCTGAGACCAGTATTAGTTTCCGATACACCACTGCAGGTCCAATGTATTCCTTGGACCTTCACATTGACGATGAAACACAGAAATCGCATCGGAATTAAATACAAAAGGCACAATGCCGCCTTAAGTACAAGAGTAGAGACTCGTCTTACAGTCGGTGTTTTGAGCATTCCCTGTGAGACCAGTATTAGTTTCCGATTCACCACTGCAGGTTCAATGTATACCTTGGAGCTTCACATTGACGATTATACACCGAAATCGCATCGGAATTAAATACAAAAGGCACAATGCCGCCTTAAGTACAAGAATAGAGACTGTGCTTACAGTCGGTGCTTTGAGTATTCCCTGTGAGACCAGTATTAGTTTCCGATACACCACTGCAGGATCAGTGTATTCCTTGGACTTTCACATGGACGATGAAACACAGAAATGGCATCGGAATTAAATACAAAGGGCACAATGCCGCCTTAAGTACAAGAATTGACACTCTTCTTACAGTCGGTGCTTTGAGCATTCCCTGTGAGACCAGTATTAGTTTCCGATACACCACTGCAAGTTCAATGTATTCCTAGGACCTTCACATTGATGATGAAACACAGAAATCGCATCGGAATTAAATACAAACGGCCCAATGCTGCCATAAGTACAAGAATAGAGACTCTTCTTACAGTCGGTGCTTTGAGCATTCCCTGTGAGACCAGTATTAGTTTCCGATACACCACTGCATGTTCAATGTATTACTTGGACCTTCACATTGACGATTATACACAGAAATCGTATCGGAATTAAATACAAAAGGCACAATGCCGCCTTATGTACAAGAATAGAGACTCTTCATACAGCCGGTGCTTTGAGCATTCCCTGTGAGACCAGTATTAGTTTCCGATACACCATTGCAGGTTCAATGTATTCCTTGGACCTTCACATTGACGATGAAACACAGAAATCGCATTGGAATTAAATACAAAAGGCACTTTGCCGCCTTAAGTACAAGAATAGAGACTCTTCTTACAGTCTGTGCTTTGAGCATTCCCTGTGAGACCAGTATTAGTATCCAATACACCACTGCAGATTCAATGTATTCCTTGGACATACACATCGACGATGAAACACCAAAATTACATCGGAATTAAATACAAAAGGAACAATGCCGCCTTAAGTACAAGAATAGAGGCTCTTCTTACAGTCGGTGCTTTGAGCATTCCTAGTGAGACCATTATTAGTATGCGGTACACCACTTCAGGTTCAATGTATTCCTTGGACATACACATCGACGATGAAACACAGAAATGGCATCGCAATTAAATACAAAGAGCACAATGCCGCCTTAAGTACAAGTATAGACACTCTTCTTACAGTCAGTGCTTTGAGCATTCCCTGTGAGACCAGTATTAGTTTTTGATACACCACTGCGGTTCAATGTATTCCTTGGACCTTCACATTGACGATGAAACACAGAAATCGCATCGGAATTAAATACAAAAGGCACAATGCCGCCTTAAGTACAAGAATACAGACTCTACTTACTGTCGGTGCTTTGAGCATTCCCTGTGAGACCAGTATTAGTTTCCGATACACCACTGCAGGTTCAATGTATTCCTTGGACCTTCACATTGACGATGAAACACAGAAATGGCATCGGAATTAAATACAAAAAGGCACAATTCCGCCTTAAGTACAAGAATAGAGACTCTTCTTACAGTCGGTGTTTTGAGCATTCCCTGTGAGACCAGTATTAGTATCCGATACACCACTGCAGGTTCAATGTATTCCTTGGACATACACATTGACAATGAAACACTGATATTACATCGGAATTAAACACAAAAGGAACAATGTCGACTTAAGTACAAGAATAGAGACTCTTCTTACTGTCGGTGTTTTGAGCATTCCCTCTGAGACTAGTATTAGTTTCCGATACACCACTGCAGGTCCAATGTATTCCTTGGACCTTCACATTGACGATGAAACACAGAAATCGCATCGGAATTAAATACAAAAGGCACAATGCCGCCTTTAGTACAAGAATAGAGACTCTTCTTACAGTCGGTGCATTGAGCATTCCCTGTGAGACCAGTGTTAGTTTCCGATTCACCACTGCAGGTTCAATGAATACCTTGGACCTTCACATTGACGATTATACACAGAAATCGCATCGAAATTAAATGCAAAAGGCACAATGCCGCCTTAAGTATAAGAATAGACACTCTTCTTACAGTAGGTGCTTTGAGCATTCCCTGTGAGACCAGTATTAGTTTCCGATACACCACTGCAGGTTCAGTGTATTCCTTGGACTTTCACATCGACGATGAAACACAGAAATGGCATCGGAATTAAATACAAAGGGCACAATGCCGCCTTAAGTACAAGAAGAGACACTCTTCTTACAGTCGGTGCTTTGAGCATTCCCTATGAGACCAGTATTAGTTTCCGATACACCACTGCAGGTTCAATGTATTCCTTGGACCTTCACATTGACGATGAAAGACAGAAATCGCATCGGAATTAAATACAAAAGGCACAATGCCGCCTTAAGTACAAGAATAGAGACTCTTCTTACAGTCGGTTCTTTGAGCATTCCCTGTGTGACCAGTATTAGTTTCCGATACACCACTGCATGTTCAATGTATTCCTTGGACCTTCACATTGATTATGAAACACAGAAATCGCATCGGAATTAGATACAAAAATGCACAATGCCGCCTTAAGTACAAGAATAGAGACTCTTCTTACAGTCGGTGCTTTGAGCATTCCCTGTGAGACCAGTATTAGTTTCCGATAAACCACTGCAGGTTCAATGTATTCCTTGGACCTTCACATTGACGATGAAACACAGAAATCGCATCGGAATTAAATACAAAAAGGCACAATGCCGCTTTAAGTACAAGAATACAGACTCTTCTTACAGTCGGTGCTTTGAGCATTCCCTGTGAGACCAGTATTAGTATCCGGTACACCACTGCAGGTTCAATGTATTCCTTGGACATACACATCGACGATGAAACACAGAAATGGCATCGGAATTAAATACAAAGGGCACAATGCCGCCTTAAGTGCAAGAATAGACACTGTTCTTACAGTCGGTGCTTTGAGCAATCCCTGTGAGACCAGTACTAGTATCCGATGCACCACTGAGTGTTCAATGTATTCCTTCGACATACACATTGACGATGAAACACTGAAATTACATCGGAATTAAATACAAAAGGAACAATGTCGCCTTAAGTACAAGAATAGAGACTCTTCTTACTGTCGGTGTTTTGAGCATTCCCTCTAAGACCAGTATTAGTTTCCGATACACCACTGCAGGTCCAATGTATTCCTTGGACCTTCACATTGACGATGAAAGACAGAAATCGCATCGGAATTAAATACAAAAGGGCCAATGCCGCCATAAGTATAAGAATAGAGACTCTTCTTACTGTCGGTGCTTTGAGCATTCCCTATGAGACCACTATTAGTTTCCGATACACCACTGCAGGTTCAATGTATTCCTTGGACCTTCAAATTGACGTTTATACACAGAAATCGCATCGGAATCAAATACAAAAGGCAAAATGCCGCATTACGTACAAGAATAGAGACTCTTCTTACAGTCGGTGCTTTGAGCATTCCCTGTGAGACCAGTATTAGTTTCCGATTCACCACTGCAGGTTCAATGAATTCCTTGGACCTTCACATTGACGATGAAAAACAGAAATTTCATCGGAATTAAATACAAAAGGCACAATGCAGCCTTAAGTACAAGAAAACAACTCTACTTACAGTCGGTGCTTGGAGCATTCCCTGTGAGACCAGTATTAGTTTCCGATTCACCACTGCTGGTTCAATGTATACCGTGGACCTTCACATTGACGATTATACACAGAAATCGCATCGGAATTAAATACAAAAGGCACAATGCCGCCTTAAGATCAAGAATAGAGACTCTTCTTACAGTCGGTGCTTTGAGCATTCCCTGTGAGACCAGTATTAGTATCCGATACACCACTGCAGATTCAATGTATTCCTTGGACATACACATTGACGATGAAACACTGAAATTACATCGGAATTAAATACAAAAGAACAATGCCGCCTTAAGTACAAGAATAGAGAATCTTCTTACGGTCGGTGCTTTGAGCATTCCCTGTGAGACCAGTATTAGTTTCCGATACAACACTGTAGGTTTAATGTATTCCTTCGAAATACGCAGTGACGATGAAACACTGATATTTCATCGGAATTGAATACAAAGGGCACAATGCCGCCTTAAGTACTAGAATAGACACTCTTCTTACAGTCGTTGCTTTGAGCATTCCCTGTGAGACCAGTATTGGTTTCCGATGCACCACTGCAGGTTCAATGTATTCCTTGGACCTTCACATTGACGATGAATAACAGAAATCGCATCGGAATTAAATACAAAAGGCACAATGCCACCTTAAGTACAAGAATACGGACTGTACTTACTGTCGCTGCTTTGAGCATTCCCTGTGAGACCAGTATTAGTTTCCGATACACCACAGCAGGTTCAATGTATTCCTTGGACCTTCACATTGACGATGAAACACAGAAATCGCATCGGAATTAAATACAAAAAGGCACAATGCCGCCTTAAGTACAAGATTAGAGACTCTTCTTACAGTCGGTGCTTTGAGCATTCCCTGTGAGACCAGTATTAGTATCCGGTACACTAATTCAGGTTCAATGTATTCCTTGGACATACACATCGACAATGAAACACAGAAATGGCATCTGAATTAAATACAAAGGGCACAATGCCGCCTTAAGTACAAGAATAGACACTCTTCTTACAGTCGGTGCTTTGAGCATTCAATGTGAGACCAGTATTAGTTTCCGATACACCACTGCAGGTTCAATGTATTATGGGACCTTCACAATGACGATGAAACACAGAAATCGCATCGGAATTAAATACAAGAGGCACAATGCCGCCTTAAGAACAAGAATAGAGACACTTCTTACAGTCGGTGCTTTGAGCATTCCCTCTGAGACCAGTATTAGTTTCCGATTCACCACTGCTGGTTCAATGTATACCTTGAACCTTCACATTGACGATTATACACAGAAATCGCATCGGAGTTAAATACAAAAGGCACAATGCCGCCTTAAGTACAAGAATAATGACTTTTCATACAGTCGGTGCTTTAAGCATTCCCTGTGAGACCAGTATTAGTTTCCGATTCACTACTGCTGGTTCAATGTATACCGTGGACCTTCACATTGACGATTATACACAGAAATCGCATCGGAATTAAATACAATAGGCACAATGCCGCCTTAAGATCAAGAATAGAGACTCTTCTTACAGTCGGTGCTTTGAGCATTCCCTGTGAGACCAGTATTAGTATCCGATACACCACTGCAGATTCAATGTATTCCTTGGACATACACATTGACGATGAAACACTGAAATTACATCGGAATTAAATACAGAAGAACAATGCCGCCTTAAGTACAAGAATAGAGAATCTTCTTACGGTCGGTGCTTTGAGCATTCCCTGTGAGACCAGTATTAGTTTCCGATACAACACTGTAGGTTTAATGTATTCCTTCGAAATACGCATTGACGATGAAACACTGATATTTCTTCGGAATTGAATACAAAGGGCACAATACCGCCTTAAGTACTAGAATAGACACTCTTCTTACAGTCGTTGCTTTGAGCATTCCCTGTGAGACCAGTATTAGTTTCCGATGCACCACTGCAGGTTCAATGTATTCCTTGGACCTTCACATTGACGATGAATAACAGAAATCGCATCGGAATTAAATACAAAAGGCACAATGCCACCTTAAGTACAAGAATACGGACTGTACTTACAGTCGCTGCTTTGAGCATTCCCTGTGAGACCAGTATTAGTTTCCGATACACCACAGCAGGTTCAATGTATTCCTTGGACCTTCACATTGACGATGAAACACAGAAATCGCATCGGAATTAAATACAAAAAGGCACAATGCCGCCTTAAGTACAAGATTTGAGACTCTTCTTACAGTCGGTGCTTTGAGCATTCCCTGTGAGACCAGTATTAGTATCCGGTACACTAATTCAGGTTCAATGTATTCCTTGGACATACACATCGACAATGAAACACAGAAATGGCATCTGAATTAAATACAAAGGGCACAATGCCGCCTTAAGTACAAGAATAGACACTCTTCTTACAGTCGGTGCTTTGAGCATTCAATGTAAGACCAGTATTAGTTTCCGATACACCACTGCAGGTTCAATGTATTCTGGGACCTTCACATTGACGATGAAACACAGAAATCGCATCGGAATTAAATACAAGAGGCACAATGCCGCCTTAAGATCAAGAATAGAGACTCTTCTTACAGTCGGTGCTTTGAGCATTCCCTCTGAGACCAGTATTAGTTTCCGATTCACCACTGCTGGTTCAATGTATACCTTGGACCTTCACATTGACGATTATACACAGAAATCGCATCGGAGTTAAATACAAAAGGCACAATGCCGCCTTAAGTACAAGAATAATGACTTTTCATACAGTCGGTGCTTTGAGCATCCCTGTGAGACCAGTATTAGTTTCCGATACACCACTGCAGGTTCAGTGTATTCCTTGTACTTTCACATCGACGATGAAACACAGAAATGGGATCGGAATTAAATACAAAGGGCACAATGCCGCCTTAAGTACAAGAATAGACACTCTTCTTACAGTCGGTGCTTTGAACATTCCCTGTGAGACCAGTATTAGTTTCCGATACACCACTGCAGGTTCAATGTATTCCTTGGACCTTCAAATTGACGATTATACACAGAAATCGCATCGGAATTAAATACAAAATGCAAAATGCCGCCTTAAGTACAAGAATAGACACTCTTCTTACAGTCGGTGCTTTGAGCATTCCCTGTGAGACCAGTATTAGTTTTCGATACACCACTGCAGGTTCAATGTATTCCTTTTACCTTCACATTGACGATGAAACACAGAAATTGCATCGGAATTAAATACAAAAGGCACAATGCAGCCTTAAGTACAAGAATACAGACTCTACTTACAGTCGGTGCTTTGATCATTCCCTGTGAGACCAGTATTAGTTTCCGATTCACCACTGCAGGTTCAATGTATACCTTGGACCTTCACATTGACGATTATACACAGAAATCGCATCGGAATTAAATACAAAAGGCACAATGCCACCTCAAGTACAAGAATACGGACTCTACCTACAGTCGATGCTTTGAGCATTCCCTGTGAGACCAGTATTAGTTTCCGATACACCACTTTAGGTTCAATGTATTTTTTGTACATACACTTCGACGACGAAACACAGAAATGGCATCTGAATTAAATACAAAGGGCACAATGCCGCCTTAAGTACAAGAATAGACACTCTTCTTACAGTCGGTGCTTTGAGCATTCAATGTGAGACCAGTATTAGTTTCCGATACACCACCGCAGGTTCAATGTATTCCTTGGACCTTCACATTGACGATGAAACACAGAAATCGCATCGGAATTATATACAAAAGGCACAATGCCGCCTTAAGTCAAGAATACAGACTCTACTTACAGTCGGTGCTTTGAGCATTCCCTGTGAGACAAGTATTAGTTTCTGATACACCACTGCAGGTTCAATGTATTCCTTGGACCTTCACATTGACGATGAAACACAGAAATCGCATAGGAATTAAATACAAAAAGGCACAATGCCGCCTTAATTACAAGAATAGAGACTCTTCTTACAGTCGGTGCTTTGAGCATTCCCTGTGAGACCAGTATTAGTATCCGATACACCACTGCAGGTTCAATGTATTTCTTCGACATACACATTGACGATGAAACACTGAAATTACATCGAAATTAGATGCAAAAGGAACAATGTCGCCTTAAGTACAAGAATAGAGACCCTTCTTACTGTCGGTGATTTGAGCATTCCCTCTGAGACCAGTATTAGTTTCTGATACACCTCTGCAGGTCCAATGTATTCCTTGGACCTTCACATTGACGATGAAACACAGAAATCGCATCGGAATTAAATACAAAAGGCACAATGCCGCCCTAAGTACAACAACAGAGACTCTACTTACAGTCGGTGCTTTGAGCATTCCCTGTGAGACCAGTATTAGTTTCTGATACACCACTGCAGGTTCAATGTATTCCTTGGACCTTCACAATGACGATGAAACACAGAAATCGCATAGGAATTAAATACAAAAAGGCACAATGCCGCCTTAAGTACAAGAATAGAGACTCTTCTTACAGTCGGTGCTTTGAGCATTCCCTGTGAGACCAGTATTAGTATCCGATACACCACTGCATGTTCAATGTATTCCTTAGACATTCACATTGACGATGAAACACAGAAATCGCATCGGATTTAAATACCAAAGGCACAATGGCGTCTTAAGTACAAGAATACAGACCACTCTTACAGCCGGTGCGTCGAGTATTCCCTGTGAGACCAGTATTAGTTTCCGATACAACACTGCAGTTTCAATGTATTCCTTGGACCTTCACACTGACGATGAAACACAGAAATCGCATCGGAATTAAATACAAAAGGCCCACTGCCGCCTTAAGTACAAGAATAGAGATTCTTCTTACAGTCGGTGTTTTGAGCATTCCCTGTGAGACCAGTATTAGTTTCCGATACACCAATGCAAACTCAATGTATTCCTTGGACCTTCAGATTGACGATGAAACACAGAAATTGCATCGGAATTAAATACGAAAGACACAATGCAGCCTTAAGTACAGGAATGCAGACTCTACTTACAGTCTGTGCTTTGAGCATTCCCTGTGAGTCCAGTATTAGTTTCCGTTACACCACTGCAGGTTCAATGTATTCCTTGGACCTTCACATTGACGATGAATCACAGAAATCGCATTGGAATAAAATACAAAAGGCACAATGCCGCCTTATGTACAAGAATAGAGACTCTTCTTACAGTCTGTGCTTTGAACATTCCCTGTGAGTCCAGTATTAGTATCCGATACACCACTGCAGGTTCAATGTATTCCTTGGAAATACGCATTGACGATGAAACACTGAAATTACATCGGAATTAAATACAAAGGGCACAATGCCGCCTTAAGTACAAGAATAAACACTCTTCTTACAGTCGGTGCTTTGAGCATTCCCTGTGAGACCAGTATTGGTTTCTGATACACCACTGCAGGTTCAATGTATTCCTTGGACCTTCACATTGGCGATGAAAAACAGAAATCGCATCGGAATAAAATACAAAAGGCACAATGCCGCCTTAAGTACAAGAATACAGACTCTACTTACAGTCGGTGCTTTGAGCATTCCCTGTGAGACCAGTATTAGTTTCCGTTACACCAATGCAGGTTCAATGTATTCCTTGGACCTTCACATTGACGATGAAACACCTAAATTACATCGGAATTAAATACAAAAAGAACAATGAGGCCTTAAGTACAAGAATAGAGACTCTTCTTACTCTCGGTGCCTTGAGCATTCCCTGTGAGACCAGTATTAGTTTCCGATTCACCACTGCAGGTTCAATGTATACCTTGGACCTTCACATTGACGATTATACACAGAAATCGCATCGGAATTAAATACAAAAGGCACAATGCCGCCTTAAGAGCAAGAATAGAGACTCTTCTTACAGTCGGTGCTTTGAGCATTCCCTGTCAGACCAGTATTAGTATCCGATACACCACTGCAGATTCAATGTATTCCTTGGACCTTCACATTGACGATGAAACACTGACATTTCATCGGTATTAATTACAAAAGGAACAATGCCGCCTTAAGTACACGAATAGAGACTCTTCTTACTGTCGGTGCTTTGAGCATTCCCTGTGAGACCAGTATTAGTTTCCGATACACCACTGCAGGTTCAATGTATTCCTTGGATATACGCATTGACAATGAAACACTGAAATTACATCGGAATGAAATACAAAGGGCACAATGCCGCCTTAAGTACAAGAATAGACACTCTTCTTACAGTCGGTGCTTTGAGCATTCAATGTGAGACCAGTATTAGTTTCCGATACACCACTGCAGGTTCAATGTATTCCTTGGACCTTCACATTGACGATGAAACACAGAAATCGCATCGGAATTATATACAAAAGGCACAATGCCGCCTTAAGTACAAGAATACAGACTCAACTTACAGTCGGTGCTTTGAGCATTCCCTGTGAGACAAGTATTAGTTTCTGATACACCACTGCAGGTTCAATGTATTCCTTGGACCTTCACATTGACGATGAAACACAGAAATCGCATAGGAATTAAATACAAAAAGGCACAATGCCGCCTTAAGTACAAGAATAGAGACTCCTCTTACAGTCGGTGATTTGAGCATTCCCTGTGAGACCAGTATTAGTATCCGATACACCACTGCAGGTTCAATGTATTCCTTCGACATACACATTGACGATGAAACACTGATATTACATCGAAATTAAATACAAAAGGAACAATGTCGCCTTAAGTACAAGAATAGAGACCCTTCTTACTGTCGGTGTTTTGAGCATTCCCTCTGAGACCAGTATTAGTTTCTGATACACCACTGCAGGTCCAATGTATTCCTTGGACCTTCACATTGACGATGAAACACAGAAATCGCATCGGAATTAAATACAAAAGGCACAATGCCGCCCTAAGTACAACAACAGAGACTCTACTTACAGTCGGTGCTTTGAGCATTCCCTGTGAGACCAGTATTAGTTTCTGATACACCACTGCAGGTTCAATGTATTCCTTGGACCTTCACATTGACGATGAAACACAGAAATCGCATAGGAATTAAATACAAAAAGGCACAATGCCGCCTTAAGTACAAGAATAGAGACTCTTCTTACAGTCGGTGCTTTGAGCATTCCCAGTGAGACCAGTATTAGTATCCGATACACCACTGCATGTTCAATGTATTCCTTAGACATTCACATTGACGATGAAACACTGAAATCGCATCGGATTTAAATACCAAAGGCACAATGCCGTCTTAAGTACAAGAATAGAGACTACTCTCACAGCCGGTGCGTCGAGTATTCCCTGTGAGACCAGTATTAGTTTCCGTTACACCACTGCAGGTTCAATGTATTCCTTGGACCTTCACATTGACGATGAAACACAGAAATCGCATTGGAATAAAATACAAAAGGCACAATGCCGCCTTAAGTACAAGAATAGAGACTCTTCTTACAGTCTGTGCTTTGAGCATTCCCTGTGAGTCCAGTATTAGTATCCGATACACCACTGCAGATTCAATGTATTCCTTGGACATACACATTGACGATGAAACACTGAAATTACATCGGAATTAAATACAAGAAGAACAATGAGGCCTTAAGTACAAGAATAGAGACTCTTCTTACTCTCGGTGCTTTGAGCATTCCCTGCGAGACCAGTATTAGTTTCCGATACACCACTGCAGGTTCAATGTATTTCTTGGAAATACGCATTGACGATGAAACATTGAAATTACATCGGAATTAAATACAAAGGGCACAATGCCGCCTTAAGTACAAGAATAAACACTCTTCTTACAGTCGGTGCTTTGAGCATTCCCTGTGAGACCAGTATTAGTATCCGAAACACCACAGCAGGTTCAATGTATTCCTTGGACCTTCACATTGACGATGAAACACAGAAATTGCATCGGAATTAAATACAAAAAGGCACAATGCCGCCTTAAGTACAAGATTAGAGACTCTTCTTACAGTCGGTGCTTTGAGCATTCCCTGTGAGACCAGTATTAGTATCCGGTACACTACTTCAGGTTCAATGTATTCCTTGGACATACACATCGACAATGAAACACGGAAATGGGATCGGAATTAAATACAAAGGGCACAATGCCGCCTTAAGTACAAGAATAGACACTCTTCTTACAGTCGGTGCTTTGAACATTCCCTGTGAGACCAGTATTAGTTTCCGATACACCACTGCAGGTTCAATGTATTCCTTGGACCTTCACATTGACGATGAAACACAGAAATCGCATCGGAAATAAATACAAAAGGCCCAATGCCGCCATAAGTACAAGAATAGAGACTCTTCTTACAGTCGGTGCTTTGAGCATTCCCTGTGAGACCAGTATTAGTTTCCGATACACCACTGCAGGTTCAATGTATTCCTTGGACCTTCAAATTGACGATTATACACAGAAATCGCATCGGAATTAAATACAAAATGCAAAATGCCGCCTTAAGTACAAGAATAGACACTCTTCTTACAGTCGGTGCTTTGAGCATTCCCTGTGAGACCAGTATTAGTTCTCGATACACCACTGCAGGTTCAATGTATTCCTTTTACCTTCACATTGACGATGAAACACAGAAATTGCATCGGAATTAAATACAAAAGGCACAATGCTGCCTTAAGTACAAGAATACAGACTCTACTTACAGTCGGTGCTTTGATCATTCCCTGTGAGACCAGTATTAGTTTCCTTCACCACTGCAGGTTCAATGTATACCTTGGACCTTTACATTGACGATTATACACAGAAATCGCATCGGAATTAAATACAAAAGGCACAATGCCACCTCAAGTACAAGAATACGGACTCTACCTACAGTCGATGCTTTGAGCATTCCCTGTGAGACCAGTATTAGTTTCCGATACACCACTTTAGGTTCAATGTATTTTTTGGACATACACATCGACGACGAAACACAGAAATGGCATCTGAATTAAATACAAAGGGCACAATGCCGCCTTAAGTACAAGAATAGACACTCTTCTTACAGTCGGTGCTTTGAGCATTCAATGTGAGACCAGTATTAGTTTCCGATACACCACTGCAGGTTCAATGTATTCCTTGGACCTTCACATTGACGATGAAACACAGAAATCGCATCGGAATTATATACAAAAGGCACAATGCCGCCTTAAGTCAAGAATACAGACTCTACTTACAGTCGGTGCTTTGAGCATTCCCTGTGAGACAAGTATTAGTTTCTGATACACCACTGCAGGTTCAATGTATTCCTTCGACATACACATTGACGATGAAACACTGAAATTACATCGAAATTAAATACAAAAGGAACAATGTCGCCTTAAGTACAAGAATAGAGACCCTTCTTACTGTCGGTGTTTTGAGAATTCCCTCTGAGACAAGTATTAGTTTCTGATACACCACTGCAGGTCCAATGTATTCCTTGGACCTTCACATTGACGATGAAACACAGAAATCGCATCGGAATTAAATACAAAAGGCACAATGCCGCCCTAAGTACAACAACAGAGACTCTACTTACAGTCGGTGCTTTGAGCATTCCCTGTGAGACCAGTATTAGTTTCTGATACACCACTGCAGGTTCAATGTATTCCGTGGACCCTCACAATGACGATGAAACACAGAAATCGCATAGGAATTAAATACAAAAAGGCACAATGCCGCCTTAAGTACAAGAATAGAGACTCTTCTTACAGTCGGTGCTTTGAGCATTCCCTGTGAGACCAGTATTAGTATCCGATACACCACTGCATGTTCAATGTATTTCTTAGACATTCACATTGACGATGAAACACAGAAATCGCATCGGATTTAAATACCAAAGGCACAATGCCGTCTTAAGTACAAGAATACAGACCACTCTCACAGCCGGTGCGTCGAGTATTCCCTGTGAGACCAGTATTAGTTTCCGATACAACACTGCAGTTTCAATGTATTCCTTGGACCTTCACACTGACGATGAAACACAGAAATCGCATCGGAATTAAATACAAAAGGCCCACTGCCGCCTTAAGTACAAGAATAGAGATTCTTCTTACAGTCGGTGCTTTGAGCATTCCCTGTGAGACCAGTATTAGTTTCCGATACACCAATGCAAACTCAATGTATTCCTTGGACCTTCACATTGGCGATGAAAAACAGAAATCACATCGGAATAAAATACAAAAGGCACAATGCCGCCTTAAGTACAAGAATACAGACTCTACTCACAGTCGGTGCTTTGAGCATTCCCTGTGAGACCAGTATTAGTTTCCGTTACACCACTGCAGGTTCAATGTATTCCTTGGACCTTCACATTGACGATGAAACACCTAAATTACATCGGAATTAAATACAAAAAGAACAATGAGGCCTTAAGTAGAAGAATAGAGACTCTTCTTACTGTCGGTGCTTTGAGCATTCCCTGTGAGACCAGTATTAGTTTCCGATACACCACTGCAGGTTCAATGTATTCCTTGGAGATACGCATTGACGAAGAAACACTGAAATTACATCGGAATTAAATACAAAGGGCACAATGCCGCCTTAAGTACAAGAATAAACACTCTTCTTACAGTCGGTGCTTTGAGCATTCCCTGTGAGACCAGTATTAGTTTTCGATACACCACTGCTGGTTCAATGTATTCCTTGGACCTTCACATTGACGATGAAACACAGAAATTGCATCGGAAATAAATACAAAAGGCACAATGCAGCCTTAAGTACAAGAATACAGACTCTACTTACAGTCGGTGCTTTGAGCATTCCCTATGAGACCAGTATTAGTTTCCGATTCACCACTGCAGGTTCAATGTATACCTTGGACCTTCACATTGAGGATTATACACAGAAATCGCATCGGAATTAAATACAAAAGGCACAATGCCGCCTTAAGAGCAAGAATAGAGACTCTTCTTACAGTCGGTGCTTTGAGCATTCCCTGTCAGACCAGTATTAGTATCCGATACACCACTGCAGATTCAATGTATTCCTTGGACACACAGATTGACGATGAAACACTGAAATTTCATCGGAATTAAATACAAAAGGAACAATGCCGCCTTAAGTACACGAATAGAGACTCTTCTTACTGTCGGTGCTTTGAGCATTCCCTGTGAGACCAGTATTAGTTTCCGATACACCACTGCAGGTTCAATGTATTCCTTGGATATACGCATTGACAATGAAACACTGAAATTACATCGGAATGAAATACAAAGGGCACAATGCCGCCTTAAGTACAAGGATAGACACCCTTCTTACAGTCGATGCTTTGAGCATTCCCTGTGAGACCAGTATTAGTTTCCGATACACCACTGCAGGTTCAATGTATTCCTTGGACCTTCACATTGACGATGAATCACAGAAATCGCATCGGAATTAAATACAAAAGGCACAATGCCACCTCAAGTACAAGAATACGGACTCTACCTACAGTCGATGCTTTGAGCATTCCCTGTGAGACCAGTATTAGTTTCCGATACACCACTTTAGGTTCAATGAATTTTTTGGACATACACATCGACGATGAAACACAGAAATGGCATCTGAATTAAACACAAAGGGCACAATGCCGCCTTAAGTACAAGAATAGACACTCTTCTTACAGTCGGTGCTTTGAGCATTCAATGTGAGACCAGTATTAGTATCCGATACACCACTGCAGGTTCAATGTATTCCTTGGACCTTCACATTGACGATGAAACACAGAAATCGCATCGGAATTATATACAAAAGGCACAATGCCACCTTAAGTACAAGAATACAGACTCTACTTACAGTCGGTGTTTTGAGCATTCCCTGTGAGACAAGTATTAGTTTCTGATACACCACTGCAGGTTCAATGTATTCCTTGGACCTTCACATTGACGATGAAACACAGAAATCGCATAGGAATTAAATACAAAAAGGCACAATGCCGCCTTAAGTACAAGAATAGAGACTCTTCTTACAGTAGGTGATTTGAGCATTCCCTGTGAGACCAGTATTAGTATCCGATACACCACTGCAGGTTCAATGTATTCCTTCGACATACACATTGACGATGAAACACTGTAATTACATCGAAATTAAATACAAAAGGAACAATGTCGCCTTAAGTACAAGAATAGAGACCCCTCTTACTGTCGGTGTTTGAGCATTCCCTCTGAGACCAGTATTAGTTTCTGATACACCACTGCAGGTCCAATGTATTCCTTGGACCTTCACATTGACGATGAAACACAGAAATCGCATCGGAATTAAATACAAAAGGCACAATGCCGCCCTAAGTACAACAACAGAGACTCTACTTACAGTCGGTGCTTTGAGCATTCCCTGTGAGACCAGTATTAGTTTCTGATACACCACTGCAGGTTCAATGTTATCCTTGGACCTTCACATTGACGATGAAACACAGAAATCGCATAGGAATTAAATACAAAAAGGCACAATGCCGCCTTAAGTACAAGAATAGAGACTCTTCTTACAATCGGTGCTTTGAGCATTCCCTGTGAGACCAGTATTACTATCCGATACACCACTGCATGTTCAATGTATTCCTTAGACATTCACATTGACGATGAAACACAGAAATCGCATCGGATTTAAATACCAAAGGCACAATGCCGTCTTAAGTACAAGAATAGAGATTACTCTCACAGCCGGTGCGTCGAGTATTCCCTGTGAGACCAGTATTAGTTTCCGTTACACCACTGCAGGTTCAATGTATTCCTTGGACCTTCACATTGACGATGAAACACAGAAATCGCATTGGAATAAAATACAAAAGGCACAGTGCCGCCTTAAGTACAAGAATAGAGACTCTTCTTACAGTCTGTGCTTTGAGCATTCCCTGTGAGTCCAGTATTAGTATCCGATACACCACTGCAGATTCAATGTATTCCTTGGACATACACATTGACGATGAAACACTGAAATTACATCGGAATTAAATACAAGAAGAACAATGAGGCCTTAAGTACAAGAATAGAGACTCTTCTTACTCTCGGTGCTTTGAGCATTCCCTGTGAGACCAGTATTAGTTTCCGATACACCACTGCAGGTTCAATGTATTCCTTGGAAATACGCATTGACGATGAAACACTGAAATTACATCGGAATTAAATACAAAGGGCACAATGCCGCCTTAAGTACAAGAATAAACACTCTTCTTACAGTCGGTGCTTTGAGCATTCCCTGTGAGACCAGTATTGGTTTCTGATACACCACTGCAGGTTCAATGTATTCCTTGGACCTTCACATTGGCGATGAAAAACAGAAATCGCATCGGAATAAAATACAAAAGGCACAATGCCGCCTTAAGTACAAGAATACAGACTCTACTCACAGTCGGTGCTTTGAGCATTCCCTGTGAGACCAGAATTAGTTTCCGTTACACCACTGCAGGTTCAATGTATTCCTTGGACCTTCACATTGACGATGAAACACAGAAATCGCATTGGAATAAAACACAAAAGGCACAATGCCGCCTTAAGTACAAGAATAGAGACTCTTCTTACAGTCTGTGCTTTGAGCATTCCCTGTGAGTCCAGTATTAGTATCCGATACACCACTGCAGCTTCAGTGTATTCCTTGGACATACACATTGACGATGAAACACTGAAATTACATAGGAATTAAATACAAGAAGAACAATGAGGCCTTAAGTACAAGAATGGAGACTCTTCTTACTCTCGGTGCTTTGAGCATTCCCTGTGAGACCAGTATTAGTTTCCGATACACCACTGCAGGTTCAATGTGTTCCTTGGACTTACACATTGACGATGAAACACTGAAATTACATCGGAATTAAATACAAAAGTAACAATGCCGCCTTAAGTACAAGAATAGAGACTCTTCTTACTGTCGGTGCTTTGAGCATTCCCTGTGAGACCAGTATTAGTTTCCGATACACCACTGCAGGTTCAATGTATTCCTTGGAAATACGCATTGACGATGAAACACTGAAATTACATCGGAATTAAATACAAAGGGCACAATGCCGCCTTAAGTACAAGAATAAACACTCTTCTTACAGTCGGTGCTTTGAGCATTCCCTGTGAGACCAGTATTGGTTTCTGATACACCACTGCAGGTTCAATGTATTCCTTGGACCTTCAAATTGGCGATGAAAAACAGAAATCGCATCGGAATAAAATACAAATGGCACAATGCCGCCTTAAGTACAAGAATACAGACTCTACTCACAGTCGGTGCTTTGAGCATTCCCTGTGAGACCAGAAATAGTTTCCGTTACACCACTGCAGGTTCAATGTATTCCTTGGACCTTCACATTGACGATGAAACACCTAAATTACATCGGAATTAAATACAAAAAGAACAATGAGGCCTTAAGTAGAAGAATAGAGACTCTTCTTACTGTCGGTGCTTTGAGCATTCCCTGTGAGACCAGTATTAGTTTCCGATACACCACTGGAGGTTCAATGTATACCTTGGAAATACGCATTGACGATGAAACACTGAAATTACATCGGAATTAAATACAAAGGGCACAATGCCGCCTTAAGTACAAGAATAAACACTCTTCTTACAGTCGGTGCTTTGAGCATTCCCTGTGAGACCAGTATTGGTTTCTGATACACCACTGCAGGTTGAATGTATTCTTTGTACCTTCACATTGGTGATGAAAAACAGAAATCGCATCGGAATAAAACACAGAAGGCACAATGCCGCCTTAAGTACAAGAATACGGACTCTACTTACAGTCGGTCCTTTGACCATTCCCTGTGAGACCAGTATTTGTTTTCGATACACCACTGCAGATTCAATGTATTCCTTGGACCTTCACATTGACGATGAAACACAGAAATTGCATCGGAATTAAATTCAAAAGGCACAATGCAGCCTTAAGTACAAGAATACAGACTCTACTTACAGTCGGTGCTTTGAGCATTCCCTGTGAGACCAGTATTAGTTTCCGATTCACCACTGCAGGTTCAATGTATACCTTGGACCTTCACATTGACGATTATACACAGAAATCGCATCGGAATTAAATACAAAAGGCACAATGCCGCCTTAAGAGCAAGAATAGAGACTCTTCTTACAGTCGGTGCTTTGAGCATTCCCTGTCAGACCAGTGTTAGTATCCGATACACCACTGCAGATTCAATGTATTCCTTGGACACACAGATTGACGATGAAACACTGAAATTTCATCGGAATTAAATACAAAAGGAACAATGCCGCCTTAAGTACACGAATAGAGACTCTTCTTACTGTCGGTGCTTTGAGCATTCCCTGTGAGACCAGTATTAGTTTCAGATACACCACTGCACGTTCAATGTATTCCTTCGACATACACATTGACGATGAAACACTGAAATTACATCGAAATTAAATACAAAAGGAACAATGTCGCCTTAAGTACAAGAATAGAGACCCTTCTTACTGTCGGTGTTTTGAGCATTCCCTCTGAGACCAGTATTAGTTTCTGATACACCACTGCAGGTCCAATGTATTCCTTGGACCTTCACATTGACGATGAAACACAGAAATCGCATCGGAATTAAATACAAAAGGCACAATGCCGCCCTAAGTACAACAACAGAGACTCTACTTACAGTCGGTGCTTTGAGCATTCCCTGTGAGACCAGTATTAGTTTCTGATACACCACTGCAGGTTCAATGTATTCCTTGGACCTTCACATTGACGATGAAACACAGAAATCGCATAGGAATTAAATACAAAAAGGCACAATGCCGCCTTAAGTACAAGAATAGAGACTCTTCTTACAGTCGGTGCTTTGAGCATTCCCTGTGAGACCAGTATTAGTATCCGATACACCACTGCATGTTCAATGTATTCCTTAGACATTCACATTGACGATGAAACACAGAAATCGCATCGGATTTAAATACCAAAGGCACAATGCCGTCTTAAGTACAAGAATAGAGATTACTCTCACAGCCGGTGCGTCGAGTATTCCCTGTGAGACCAGTATTAGTTTCCGTTACTCCACTGCAGGTTCAATGTATTCCTTGGACCTTCACATTGACGATGAAACACAGAAATCGCATTGGAATAAAATACAAAAGGCACAATGCCGCCTTAAGTACAAGAATAGAGACTCTTCTTACAGTCTGTGCTTTGAGCATTCCCTGTGAGTCCAGTATTAGTATCCGATACACCACTGCAGATTCAATGTATTCCTTGGACATACACATTGACGATGAAACACTGAAATTACATCGGAATTAAATACAAGAAGAACAATGAGGCCTTAAGTACAAGAATAGAGACTCTTCTTACTCTCGGTGCTTTGAGCATTCCCTGTGAGACCAGTATTAGTTTCCGATACACCACTGCAGGTTCAATGTATTCCTTGGAAATACGCATTGACGATGAAACACTGAAATTACATCGGAATTAAATACAAAGGGCACAATGCCGCCTTAAGTACAAGAATAAACACTCGTCTTACAGTCGGTGCTTTGAGCATTCCCTGTGAGACCAGTATTGGTTTCTGATACACCACTGCAGGTTCAATGTATTCCTTGGACCTTCACATTGGCGATGAAAAACAGAAATCGCTTCGGAATAAAATACAAAAGGCACAATGCCGCCTTAAGTACAAGAATACAGACTCTACTCACAGTCGGTGCTTTGAGCATTCCCTGTGAGACCAGAATTAGTTTCCGTTACACCACTGCAGGTTCAATGTATTCCTTGGACCTTCACATTGACGATGAAACACAGAAATCGCATTGGAATAAAACACAAAAGGCACAATGCCGCCTTAAGTACAAGAATAGAGACTCTTCTTACAGTCTGTGCTTTGAGCATTCCCTGTGAGTCCAGTATTAGTATCCGATACACCACTGCAGGTTCAATGTATTCCTTGGACATACACATTGACGATGAAACACTGAAATTACATAGGAATTAAATACAAGAAGAACAATGAGGCCTTACGTACAAGAATAGAGACTCTTCTTACTCTCGGTGCTTTGAGCATTCCCTGTGAGACCAGTATTAGTTTCCGATACACCACTGCAGGTTCAATGTGTTCCTTGGACTTACACATTGACGATGAAACACTGAAATTACATCGGAATTAAATACAAAAGTAACAATGCCGCCTTAAGTACAAGAATAGAGACTCTTCTTACTGTCGGTGCTTTGAGCATTCCCTGTGAGACCAGTATTAGTTTCCGATACACCACTGCAGGTTCAATGTATTCCTTGGACCTTCACATTGACGATTACACTCAGAAATCGCATCGGAATTAAATACGCATTGACGATGAAACACTGAAATTACATCGGAATTAAATACAAAGGGCACAATGACTCCTTAAGTACAAGCAGAGTGAGACTTCTTAGAGTCTGTGTTTTGATCCTATATTGTGCGACCTGTATTAGTTTCCGATACGCCACTGCAGGTTCAATGTATTCCTTGGACCTTCACATGAGCATTACACTCAGAAATCGCATCGGAATTAAATACAAAAGGCACAATTCCGCCTTAAGTACAAGAATAGGGACTCTTCTTACAGTCGGTGCTTTGAGCATTCCCTGTGAGACCAGTATTAGTTTCCGATACACCACTGCAGGTTCAGTGTATTCCTTGGACTTTCACATGGGCGTTGAAACACAGAAATGGCATCGGAATTAAATACAAAGGGCACAATGCCGCCTTAAGTACAAGAATAGGCACTCTTCTTACAGTCGGTGCTTTGAGCAATCCCTGTGAGACCAGTATTAGTTTCCGATACACCACTGCAGGTTCAATGTATTCCTTGGACCTTCACATTGACGATGAAACACATAAATCGCATCGGAATTAAATACAAAAGGCACGATGCCGCCTTATGTACAAGAATACAGACTCTACTTACTGTCGGTGCTTTGAGCATTCCCTGTGAGACCAGTATTAGTATCCGGTACACCACTTCATGTTCAATGTATTCCTTGGACATACACATCGCCGACGAAACACAGAAATGGCATCGGAATTAAATACAAAGTGCACAATGCCGACTTAAGTACAAGAATAGACACTCTTCTTACAGTCATGTGCTTTGAGCATTCCCTGTGAGACCAGTATTAGTTTCCGATACACCACTGCGGGTTCAATGTATTCCTTGGACCGTCACATTGACGATGAAACACAGAAATCGCATCGGAATTAAATACAAAAGGCACAATGCCGCCTTAAGTACAAGAATAGAGACTCTACTTACAGTCGGTGCTTTGAGCATTCCCTGTGAGACCAGAATTAGTTTCCGATACACCACTGCAGGTTCAACGTATTCGTTGGACCTTCATATTGACAATGAAACACAGAAATCGCATCGGAATTAAATACAAACTGGCACAATGTCGCCTTAAGTACAAGAATAGAGACCCGTCTTACAGTCGGTGCTTTGAGCATTCCCTGTGAGACCAGTATTAGTATCCGATACCCCACTGCAGGTTCAATGTATTCCTTGGACATACACATTGACGATAAAACACTGAAATTACATCGGACCTAAATACAAAAGGAACAATGCCGGCTTAAGTACAAGAATAGAGACTCTTCTTACTGTCGGTGTTTTGAGCATTCCCTCTGAAACCAGTATTAGTTTCCGATACACCACTGCAGGTCCAATGTAATCCTTGGACCTTCACATTGACGATGAAACACTGAAATTACATCGGAATTAAATACAAAGGGCACAATGACGCCTTAAGTACAAGCAGAGTGAGACTTCTTAGAGTCTGTGGTTTGATCCTTTCCAGTATGACCCGTATTAGTTTCCGATACGCCACTGCAGGTTCAATGTATTCCTTGGACCTTATCATTGGCGATTACATACAGAAATCGCCTCGGAATTAAATATAAAAGGCACAATGCCCCCTTAAGTACAAGAATAGAGACTCTTCTTACAGTCGGTGCTTTGAGCATTCCCTGTGGGCCCAGTATTAGTTTCCGATACACCACTGCAGGTTCAGTGTATTCCTTGGAGTTTCACATCGACGATGAAACACAGAAATGGCATAGGAATTAAATACACAGGGCACAATGCCGCCTAAAGTACAAGAATAGACACTCTTCTTACTGTCGGTATTTTGAGCATTCCCTGTGAGACCAGTATTAGTTTCCGATACACCACTGCAGGTTCAATGTATTCGTTGGACCTTCACATTGACGATGAAACACAGAAATCGCATCGGAATTAAATACAAAATGGCACAATGTCGCCTTAAGTACAAGAATAGAGACTCTTCTTACAGTCGGTGCTTTGAGCATTCCCAGTGAGACCAGTATTAGTATCCGATACACCACTGATGGTTCAATGTATTCCTTGGACATATACATTGACGATAAAACACTGAAATTACATCGGACTTAAATAGAAAAGGAACAATGCCGCCTTAAGTACAAGAATAGAGACTCTTCTTACCGTCGGTGTTTTGAGCATTCCCTCTGAAACCAGTATTAGTTTCCGATACACCACTGCAGGTCCAAAGTAATCCTTGGACCTTCACATTGACGATTAAACACAGAAATCGCATCGGAATTAAATACAAAAGGCACAATGCCGCCTTAAGTACAAGAATGGAGACTCTTCTTACCGTCGGTGCTTTGAGCATTCCCTGTGAGACCAGTATTAGTTTCCGATACACCACTGCATTTTCAGTGTATTTCTTGGACTTTCACATCGACGAAGAAACACAGAAATGGCATCGGAATTAAATAAATAGGGCACAATGCCGCCTTAAGTACAAGAATAGACACTCTTCTTACAGTCGGTGTTTTGAGCACTCCCTGTGAGACCAGTATTAGTTTCCGATACACCACTGCAGTTTCAATGTATTCCTTGGACCTTCACATTGACAATTATACACAGAAATCGCATCGGAATTAAATAAAAAGGCACAATGCCGCCTTAAGTACAAGAATAGAGACTCTTCTTACAGTCGGTGCTTTGAACATTCCCTGTGAGACCAGTATCAGTTTCCGATACACCACTGCAGGTTCAATGTATTCCTTGGACCTTCACATTGACGATGAAACACAGTAATCGCATCGGAAATTAATACAAATGCACAATGCTGCCTTAAGTACAAGAATACAGACTCTACTCACAGTCGGTGCTTTGAGCATTCCCTGTGAGACCAGTATTAGTTTCCGATACACCACTGCAGGTTAAATGTATTCCTTGGACCTTCACATTGAGGATGAAACACTGAAATTACATCGGAATTAAATACAAAAGGAACAATGCCGCCTTAAGTACAAGAATAGAGACTCTTCTTACTGTCGGTGCTTTGAGCATTCTCTGTGGGACCAGTATTAATTTCCGATACACCACTGCAGGTTCAATGTATTCCTTGGAAATACGCATTGACGATGAAACACTGAAATTACATCGGAATTAAAAACAAAGGGCACAATGACGCCTTAAGTACAAGCAGAGTGAGACTTCTTAGAGTCTGTGTTTTGATCCTTTCCAGTGTGACCCGTATTAGTTTCCGATACGCCACTGCAGGTTCAATGTATTCCTTGGACCTTATCATTGACGATTACATACAGAAATCGCTTCGGAATTAAATACAAAAGGCACAATGCCGCCTTAAGTACAAGAATAGAGACTCTTCTTACAACGGTGCTTTGAGCATTCCCTGTGAGACCAGTATAAGTTTCCGATACACCACTGCAGGTTCCGTGTATTCCTTGGACTTTCACATCGACGATGAAACACAGAAATGGCATCGGAATTAAATACAAAGGGCAGAATGCCGCCTTAAGTACAAGAATAGACACTCTTCTTACAGTCGGTATTTTGAGCATTCCCTCTGAGACCAGTATTAGTTTCCGATACTCCACTGTAGGTCCAATGTAATCCTTGGACCTTCACATTGACGATGAAACACAGAAATCGCGTCGTAATTAAATACAAAAGGCACAATGCCGCCTTAAGTACAAGAATAGAGACTCTTCTTACAGTCGGTGCTTTGAGCATTCCCTGTGAGACGAGTATTAATTTCCGATACACCACTGCCGGTTCAATGTATTCCTTGGACCTTCACTTTGACGATGAAACACAGTAATCGCATCGGAAATAAATACAAATGCACAATGCCGCCTTAAGTACAAGAATACAGACTCTTCTTACAGTCTGTGCTTTGAGCATTCCCTGTGAGACCAGCATTAGTATCCGATACACCACTGCAGATTCAATGTATTCTTTGGACATACACATTGACAATGAAACACTGAAATTACATCGGAATTAAATACAAAAGGAACAATGCCGCCTTAAGTACAAGAATAGAGACTCTTCTTACTGTCGGTGCTTTGAGCATTCTCTGTGGGACCAGTATTAGTTTCCGATACACCACTGCAGTTTCTATGTATTCCTTGGAAATACGCATTGACGATGAAACACTGAAATTACATCGGAATTAAATACAAAGGGCCAAATTCCGCCTTAAGTACAAGCAGAGTGAGACTTCTTAGAGTCTGTGTTTTCATCCTTTCCAGTGTGACCCGTATTAGTTTCCGATACGCCACTGCAGGTTCAATGTATTCCTTGGACCTTAACACTGACGATTACATACAGAAATCGCATCGGAATTAAATACAAAAGGCACAATGCCGCCTTAAGTACAAGAATAGAGACTCTTCTTACAGTCGGTGCTTTGAGCATTTCTTGTGGGACCAGTATTAGTGTCCGATACACCACTGCAGGTTCATGTATTCCTTGGACATACACTTCGACGATGAAACACAGAAATGGCATCGGAATTAAATACAAAAGGAACAATGTCGCCTTAAGTACAAGAATAGAGACTCTTCTTACTGTCGGTGCTTTGAGCATTCCCTGTGAGACCAGTATTAGTTTCCGATACACCACTGCAGGTTCAATTTATTCCTTAGACATTCACATTGACGATGAAACACAGAAATCGCATCGGAATTTAATACCAAAGGCACAATGCCGCCTTAAGTACAAGAATAGAGACTCTTCTTACAGTCGGTGCTTTGAGCATTCCTTGTGGGACCAGTATTAGGATCCGATACACCACTTCAGGTTCAATGTATTCCTTGGACATACACATTGACGATGAAACACTGAAATTACATCGGAATCAAATACAAAAGGAACAATGCCGCTATAAGTACAAGAATAGAAGCTCCTCATACTGTAGGTGCTTTGAGCATTCCCTGTGAGACCAGTATTGGTTTCCGATACACCACTGTTGGTTCAATGTATTTCTTGGACCTTCGCATTGACGATGAAACACAGAAATCGCATCGGATATAAATGCAAAAAGGCACAATGCCGTCTTAAGTACAAGAATAGAGACTATTCTTACAGTCGGTGCTTTGAGCATTCCCTGCGAGACCAGTATTAGTATCCGGTACACCACTTCAGGTTCAATGTATTCCTTGGACATACACATCGCCGATGAAACACAGAAATGGCATCGGAATTAAATACAAAGTGCACAATGCCGACTTAAGTACAAGAATAGACACTCTTCTTACAATCGTTGCTTTGAGCATTCCCTGTGAGACCAGTATTAGTTTCCGATACACCACTGCTGGTTCAATGTATTTCTTGGACCTTCGCATTGACGATGAAACACAGAAATCGCATCGGAATTAAATACAAAAAGGCACAATGCCGTCTTAAGTACAAGAATAGAGACTCTTCTTACAGTCGGTTCTTTGAGCATTCCCTGTGAGACCAGTATTAGTTTCCGATACACCACTGCAGGTTCAATGTATTCCTTGAACATACACATTGACGATGAAACACTGAAATTACATCGGAATTATATACAAAGGGCACAATGATGCCTTAAGTGCAAGAAGATTGAGACTTCTTAGAGTCTGTGCTTTGATACTATCCTGTGACACCAGTATTAGTTTCCGATACAACACTGCAGGTTCAATGTATTCCTTGGACATACACATCGACAATGATACACAGAAATGGCATCGGAATTAAATACAAAAAGGCACAATAGCGCCTTAAGTACAAGAATAGAGACTCTTCTTACAGTCGGTGCTTTGAGCATTCCTTGTGGGACCAGTATTAGGATCCGATACACCACTTCAGGTTCAATGTATTCCTTGGACATACACATTGACGATGAAACACTGAAATTACATCGGAATCAAATACAAAAGGAACAATGCCGCCTTAAGTACAAGAATAGAAGCTCCTCATACTGTAGGTGCTTTGAGCATTCCCTGTGAGACCAGTATTGGTTTCCGATACACCACTGTTGGTTCAATGTATTTCTTGGACCTTCGCATTGACGATGAAACACAGAAATCGCATCGGAAATAAATGCAAAAAGGCACAATGCCGTCTTAAGTACAAGAATAGAGACTATTCTTACAGTCGGTGCTTTGAGCATTCCCTGCGAGACCAGTATTAGTATCCGGTACACCACTTCAGGTTCAATGTATTCCTTGGACATACACATCGCCGATGAAACACAGAAATGGCATCGGAATTAAATACAAAGTGCACAATGCCGACTTAAGTACAAGAATAGACACTCTTCTTACAATCGTTGCTTTGAGCATTCCCTGTGAGACCAGTATTAGTTTCCGATACACCACTGCTGGTTCAATGTATTTCTTGGACCTTCGCATTGACGATGAAACACAGAAATCGCATCGGAATTAAATACAAAAAGGCACAATGCCGTCTTAAGTACAAGAATAGAGACTCTTCTTACAGTCGGTTCTTTGAGCATTCCCTGTGAGACCAGTATTAGTATCCGGTAGACCACTTTAGGTTCTATGTATTCCTTGAACATACACATCGCCGATGAAACACAGATATGGCATCGGAATTAAATACAAAGTGCACAATGCCGACTTAAGTACAAGAATAGACACTCTTCTTACAGTCGGTGCTTTGAGCATTCCCTGTGAGACCAGTATTAGTTTCCGATACACCACTGCGGGTTCAATGTATTCCTTGGACCTTCACATTGACGATGAAACACAGAAATCGCATCGGAATTAAATACAAAAGGCTCAATGCCGCCTTAAGTACAAGAATACAGATTCTACTTACAGTCGGTGCTTTGAGCATTCCCTGTGAGACCAGTATTAGTTTCCGATACACCACTGAAGGTTCAATGTATTCGTTGGACCTTCACATTGACGATGAAACACAGAAATCGCATCGGAATTAAATACAAAATGGCACAATGTCGCCTTAAGTACAAGAATAGAGACTCTTCTTACAGTCGGTGCTTTGAGCATTCCCTGTGAGACCAGTATTAGTATCCGATACACCACTGCAGGTTCAATGAATTCCTTGGACATACACATTGTCGATGAAACACTGAAATTACATCGGAATTAAATACAAAAGGAAAAATGACGCCTTAATTACCAGAATAGAGACTCTTCTTACTGTCGGTGTTTTGAGAATTCCCTCTGAGACCAGTATTAGTTTCCGATACACCACTGCAGGTCCAATGTAATCCTTGGACCTTCACATTGACGATGAAACACAGAAATCGCATCGGAATTAAATACAAAAGGCACAATGCCGCCTTAAGTACAAGAATAGAGACTCTTCTTACTGTCGGTGCTTTGAGCATTCCCTGTGAGACCAGTATTAGTTTCCGATACACCACTGCATTTTCAGTGTATTCCTTGGACTTTCACATCGACGATGAAACACAGAAATAGCATCGGAATTAAATACAAAGGGCACAATGCCGCCTTAAGTACAAGAATAGACACTCTTCTTACAGTCGGTGCTTTGAGCATTCCCTGTGAGACAAGTATTAGGTTCCGATATACCACTGCAGGTTCAATGTATTCCTTGGACATTCACATTGTCAATTATACACAGAAATCGCATCGGAATTAAATAAAAAGGCACAATGCCGCCTTAAGTACAAGAATAGAGACTCGTCTTACTGTCGGTGCTTTGAGCATTCTCTGTGGGACCAGTATTAGTTTCCGATACACCACTGCAGGTTCAATGTATTCCTTGGAAATACGCATTGACGATGAAACACTGAAATTACATCGGAATTAAATACAAAGGGCACAATGACGCCTTAAGTACAAGCAGAGTGAGACTTCCTAGAGTCTGTGTTTTGATCCTGTATTGTGCGACCCGTATTAGTTTCCGATACGCCACTGCAGGTTCAATGTATTCCTTGGACCTTCACATTGAGGATTACACTCAGAAATCGCATCGGAATTAAATACAAAAGGCACAATTCTACCTTAAGTATAAGAATAGAGACTCTTCTTACAGTCGGTGTTTTGAGCATTCCCTGTGAGACCAGTATTAGTTTCCGATACACCACTGCAGGTTCAGTGTATTCCTTGGACTTTCACATGGACGATGAAACACAGAAATGGCATCGGAATTAAATACAAAGGGCACAATGCCGCCTTAAGTACAAGAATAGACACTCTGCTTACAGTCGGTGCTTTGAGCAATCCCTGTGAGACCAGTATTAGTTTCTGATACACCACTGCAGGTTCAATGTATTCCTTGGACCTTCACATTGACGATGAAACACATAAATCGCATCGGAATTATATACAAAATGCACAATGCCGCCTTAAATACAAGAATACTGACTCTACTTACTGTCGGTGCTTTGAGCATTCCCTGTGAGACCAGTATTAGTATCTGGTACACCACTTCAAGTTCAATGTATTCCTTGGACATACACATCGCCGATGAAACAATGAAATGGCATCGGAATTAAATACAAAATGGCACAATGTCGCCTTAAGTACAAGAATAGAGACTCTTCTTACAGTCGGTGTTTTGAGCATTCCCTGTGAGACCAGTATTAGTATCCGATACACCACTGCAGGTTCAATGTATTCCTTGGACATACACATTGACGATAAAACACTGAAATTACATCGGACTAAAATACAAAAGGAACAATGCCGTCTTAAGTACAAGAATAGAGACTCTTCTTACTGTCGGTTTTTTGAGCATTCCCTCTGAGACCAGTATTAGTTGTTGATACACCACTGCAGGTCCAATGTGATCCTTGGACCTTCACATTGACGATGAAACACAGAAATCACATCGGAATTAAATACAAAAGGCACAATGCCGCCTTAAGTACAAGAATAGAGACTCTTCTTACTGTAGGTGCTTTGAGCATTGCCTGTGAGACCAGTATTAGTTTTCGATACACCACTGCATTTTCAGTGTATTCCTTGGACTTTCACATCGACGATGAAACACAGAAATGGCATCGGAATTAAATACAAAGGGCACAATGCCGCCTTAAGTACAAGAATAGACACTCTTCATACAGTCGGTGCTTTGAGCATTCCCTGTGAGACCAGTATTAGTTTCCTAGACACCACTGCAGGTTCAATGTATTCCTTGGACCTTCACATTGACGATGAAACACAGTATTTGCATCGGAATTAAATACAAATGCACAATGCCGCCTTAAGTACAAGAATACAGACTCTACTTACAGTCGGTGCTTTGAGCATGCCCTGTGAGACCAGTATTAGTTTCCTATACACCACTGCAGGTTCAATGTATTCCTTGGACTTTCACATTGACGATGAAACACGTAATCGCATAGGAATTAAATACAAAAGGCACATTGCAGCATTAAGTATAAGAATTGAGACTCTTCTTACAGTGTGTGCTTTGAGCATTCCCTGTGAGACCAGCATTAGTATCCGATACACCACTGCAGATTCAATGTATTCCTTGGACATACACATTGACGATGAAACACTGAAATTACATCAGAATTAAATACAAAAGGAACAATGCCGCCTTAAGTACTAGAATAGAGATTCTTCTCACTGTCGGTGCTTTGAGCATTCTCTGTGGGACCAGTATTAGTTTCCGATACACCACTGCAGGTTCAATGTATTCCTTGGAAATACGCATTGACGATGAAACACTGAAATTACATCGGAATTAAATACAAAGGGCACAATGACGCCTTACGTACAAGCAGAGGTAGACTTCTTAGAGTCTGTGTTTTTATCCTTTCCAGTGTGACCCGTATTAGTTTCCGATACGCCACTGCAGGTTCAATGTATTCCTTGGACCTTAACATTGACGATTACATACAGAAATCGCTTCGGAATTAAATACAAAAGGCACAATGCCGCCTTAAGTACAAGAATAGAGACTCTTCTTACAGTCGGTGCTTTGAGCATTCCCTGTGAGACCAGTATTAGTTTCCGATACACCACTGCAGGTTCAGTGTATTCCTTGGACTTTCACATCGACGATGAAACACAGAAATGGCATCGGAATTAAATACAAAGGGCACAATGCCGCCTTAAGTACAAGAATAGACACTCTTCCTACAGTCGGTATTTTGAGCATTCCCTCTGAGACCAGTATTAGTTTCCGATACACCACTGCAGGTTCAATGTATTCCTTGGACCTTCACATTGACAAATATACACAGAAATCGCATCGGAATTAAATAAAACGGCACAATGCCGCCTTAAGTACAAGAATAGAGACTCTTCTTACAGTCAATGCTTTGAGCATTCCCTGTGAGACCAGTATTAGTTTCCGATACACCGCTTCAGGTTCAATGTATCCCTTGGACCTACACATTGACGATGAAACACAGTAATCGCAACGGAATTAAATACAAATGCACAATGCCACCTTAAGTACAAGAATACAGACTCTACTTACAGTCGGTGTTTTGAGCTTTCCCTGTGAGACCAGTATTAGTTTCCGATACACCACTGCAGATTCAATGTATTCCTTAGACATTCACATTGACGATGAAACACATAAATCGCATCGGAATTTAATACCAAAGGCACATTGCCGCCTTAAGTACAAGAATAGAGGGTCTTCTCACAACCGGTGCGTCGAGTATTCCCTGTGAGACCAGTATTAGTTTCCGATACACCACTGCAGGTTCAATGTATTCCTTGAACATACACATTGACGATGAAACACTGAAATTACATCGGAATTAAATACAAAGGGCACAATGATGCCTTAAGTTCAAGAAGAGTGAGACTTCTTAGAGTCTGTGCTTTGATCCTATCCTGTGACACCAATATTAGTTTCCGATACAACACTGCAGGTTCAATGTATTCCTTGGACATACACATCGACGATGATACACAGAAATGGCATCGGAATTAAATACAAAAAGGCACAATAGCGCTTTAAGTACAAGAATAGAGACTCTTCTTACAGTCGGTGCTTTGATCATTCCTTGTGGGACCAGTATTAGTATCCGATACACCACTTCAGGTTCAATGTATTCCTTGGACATACACATCGACGATGATACACAGAAATCGCATCGGAATTAAATACAAAAGGCACAATGCCGCCTTAAGTACAAGAATACAGACTCAACTTACAGTCGGTGCTTTGAGCATTCCCTGTGAGACCAGTATTAGTATCCGGTACACCACTTCAAGTTCAATGTATTCCTTGGACATACACATCGCCGATGAAACACAGAAATGGCATCGGAATTAAATACAAAGTGCACAATGCCGACTTAAGTACAAGAATAGACACTCTTCTTACAGTCGGTGCTTTGAACATTCCCTGTGTGACCAGTATTAGTTCCCGACACACCACTGCAGGTTCAATGTATTCGTTGGACCTTCACATTGACGATGAAACACAGAAATCGCATCAGAATTAAATACAAAATGGCAAAATGTCGCCTTAAGTACAAGGATAGAGACTCTTCTTACAGTCGGTGCTTTGAGCATTCCCTGTGAGACCAGTATTACTATCCGATACACCACTGCGGGTTCAATGTATTCCTTGGACATACTCATTGACGATGAAACACTGAAATTACATCGGACTTAAATACAAAAGGAACAATGCCGCCTTAAGTACAAGAATAGAGACTCTTCTTACTGTCTGTGCTTTGAGCATTCCTTGTGAGACCAGTATTAGTTTCCGATACACCACTGCAGGTTCAATGTATTCCTCGGACCTTCACATTGACGATGAAACACAGTAATCGCATCGGAATTAAATACAAATGCACAATGCCGCCTTAAGTACAAGAATACAGACGCTACTTACAGTTGGTGCTTTGAGCATTCCCTGTGGGACCAGTATTAGTTTCCGATACACCACTGCAGGTTAAATGTATTCCTTGGACCTTCACATTGACGATGAAACACGTAATCGCATAGGAATTAAATACAAAAGGCACAATGCCGCCTTAAGTATAAGAATAGAGACTCTTCTTACAGTCTGTGCTTTGAGCATTCCCTGTGAGACCAGTATCAGTTTCCGATACACCACTGCAGGTTCAATGTATTCCTTGGAAATACGCATTGACGATGAGACACTGAAATTACATCGGGATTAAATACAAAGGGCACAATGACTCCGTAAATACAAGCAGAGTGAGACTTCTTAGAGTCTGTGTTTTGCTCATTTCCTGTGCGACCCGTATTAGTTTCCGATACGCCACTGCAGAATCAATGTATTCCTTGGACCTTCGCATTGACGATGAAACACAGAAATGGCATTGGAATAAAATACAAAAGGCCCAATGCCGCCTTAAGTACAAGAATAGAGACTCTTCTTACAGTCTGTGTTTGAGCATTCCCTGTGAGACCAGTATTAGTATCCGATACACCACTGCAGATTCAATGTATTCCTTGGACATACACTTTGACGATGAAACACTGAAATTACTTCGGAATTAAATACAAAGGGCACAATGCCGCCTTAAGTACAAGAATAGAGACTCTTCTTCTAGTCGGTGTTTTGAGCATTCCCTGTGAGACCCGTATTAGTATCCGATACACCAGTGCAGGTTCAATGTATTCCTTGGACATGCACATTGACGATGAAACACTGAAATTACATCGGACTTAAATACAAAAGGAACAATGTCGCCTTAAGTACAAGAATAGAGACTCTTCTTACTGTCGGTGTTTTGAGCATTCCCTCTGAGACCAGTATTAGTTTCCGATACACCACTGCAGGCCAATGTAAACCTTGGACCTTCACATTGACGATGATACACAGAAATCGCATCGGAACTAAATACAAAAGGCACAATGCCGCCTTAAGTACAAGAATAGAGCCTCTTCGTACTGTCGGTGCTTTGAGCATTCCCTGTGAGACCAGTAATAGTTTCCGATACACCACTGCAGGTTCAGTGTATTTCTTGGACTTTCACATCGACGATGAAACACAGAAATGGCATCGGAATTAAATACAAAGGGTACAATACCGCCTTAAGTACAAGAATAGACACTCTTCTTACAGCCGGTGCTTTGAGCATTCCCTGGGAGACCAGTATTAGTTTCCGATACGCCACTGCAGGTTCAATGTATTCCTTGGACCTTCACATTGACGATTATACACAAAAATCGCATCGGAATTAAATACAAAAGGCACAATGCCGCCTTAAGTACAAGAATAGAGACTCTTCTTACAGTCGGTGCTTTGAGCATTCCCTGTGAGACCAGTATTAGTTTCTGATACACCACTGCAGGTTCAATGTAATCCTTGGACATACACATCGACGATGAAACAAAGAAATGGCATCGGAATTAAATACAAAAGGAACAATGTCGCCTTAAGTACAAGAATAGAGACTCTTCTTACAGTCGGTGCTTTGAGCATTCCCTGTGAGACCAGTATTAGTTTCCGGTACACCACTTCAGGTTCAATAAATTCCTTGGACATACACATCGACGATGAAACAAAGAAATGGCATCGGAATTAAATACAAAATGAACAATGTCGCGTAAGTACAAGAATAGAGACTCTTCTTACAGTCGGTGCTTTGAGCATTCCCTGTGAAACCAGTATTAGTTTCCGATACACCACTGCAGGTTCAATGTATTCCTTGGACCTACACATTGACGTATATACACAGAAATCGCATCGGAATTAAATACAAAAGGCAAAATGCCGCCTTAAGTACAAGAATAGAGACTATTCTTACAGTCGGTGCTTTGAGCATTCCCTGTGAGACCAGTATTAGTTTCCGATACACCACTGCAGGTTCAATGTATTCCTTGGACCTTCACATTGACGATGAAACACAGAAATTGCATCGGAATTAATTACAAAAGACACAATGCAGCCTTAAGTACAAGAATACAGACTCTACTTACACTCGGTGATTTGAGCATTCCCTGTGAGGTCAGTATTAGTTTCCGATACACCACTGCAGGTTCAATGTATTCCTTGGACCTTCACATTGACGATGAAACACAGAAATCGCATTGGAATAAAATACAAAAGGCACAATGCCGCCTTAAGTACAAGAATAGAGACTCTTCTTACTGTCGGTGCTTTGAGCATTCCCTGTGAGACCAGTATTAGTTTCCGATACACCACTGCAGGTTCAATGTATTCCATGGAAATACGCATTAACGATGAAACACTGAAATTACATCGGAATTAAATACAAAGGGCACAATGCCGCCTTAAGTACAAGAATAGACACTCTTCTTACAGTCGGTGCTTTGAGCATTCCCTGTGAGACCAGTATTGGTTACCGATACACCACTGCAGGT
This sequence comes from Schistocerca serialis cubense, assembly GCF_023864345.2. Classification (NCBI taxonomy): domain Eukaryota; kingdom Metazoa; phylum Arthropoda; class Insecta; order Orthoptera; family Acrididae; genus Schistocerca; species Schistocerca serialis. The sequence continues at coordinate 1,068,421,293 of NC_064640.1, forward strand.
TCAATGTATTCCTTGGACCTTCACATTGACGATGAAAAACAGAAATCGCATCGGAATTAAATACAAAAGGCACAATGCCGCCTTAAGTACAAGAATACGGACTCTACTTACAGTCGGTGTTTTGAGCATTCCCTGTGAGACCAGTATTAGTTTCCTATACACCACTGCAGGTTCAATGTATTCCTTGGACATACACATTGACAATGAAACACTGAAATTACATCGGAATTAAATACAAAAGGAACAATGCCGCCTTAAGTACAAGAATACAGACTCTTCTTACAGTCTTTGTTTGAGCATTCCCTGTGAGACCAGTATTAGTATGCGATACACCACTGCAGATTCAATGTATTCCTTGGACATACACATTGACGATGAAACACTGAAATTACATCGGAATTAAATACAAAAGGAACAATGAGGCCTTAAGTACAAGAATAGAGACTCTTCTTACAGTCGGTGATTTGAGCATTCCCTGTGAGACCAGTATTAGTTTCCGATACACCACTGCAGGTTCAATGTACTCCATGGAAATACGCATTGACGATGAAACACTGAAATTACTTCGGAATTAAATACAAAGGGCACAATTCCGCCTTAAGTACAAGAATAGAGACTCTTCTTACAGTCGGTGCTTTGAGCATTCCCTGTGAGACCCGTGTTAGTATCCGATACACCACTGCAGGTTCAATGTATTCCTTGCACATGCACATTGACGATGAAACTCTGAAATTACATCGGATTTAAATACAAAAGGAACAATGTCGCCTTATGTACAAGAATAGAGACTCTTCTTACAGTCGGTGGTTTGAGCATTCCCTGTGAGACCAGTATTAGTTACCGATACACCACTGCAGGTTCAATGTATTCCTTGGACATACACATTGACGATGAAACACTGAAATTACATCGGAATTAATTACAAAGGGCACAATGACGCCTTCAGTACAAGAAGAGTGAGTCTTCTTAGGGTCTGTGCTTTGATCCTTTCCTGTGAGACCAGTATTAGTTTCCGATACACCATTGCAGGTTCAATGTATTTCTTGGACATTCACATTGGCGATGCTACAAAGATATCGCATCGGAATTAAATACTAAAGGCACAATGCTGCTATTAAGTACATGAATAGAGACTCTTCTTACAGTCGGTGCTTTGAGCATTCCCTGTGAGACCAGTATTAGTTTCCGATACACCACTGCTGGTTCAATGTATTTCTTGGACCTTCACATTGACCATGAAACACAGAAATCGCATCGGAATTAAACACAAAAGGCAAAATGCCGCCTTAAGTACAAGAATAGACACTCTTCTTACAGTCGGTGCTTTGAGCATTCCCTGTGAGACCAGTATTAGTTTCCGATACACCACTGCAGGTCCAATGTATTACTTTTACCTTCACATTGTCGATGAAACACAGAAATCCCATCGGAATTAAATACATAAGGCAGAATGCCGCCTTAAGTACATGAATAGAGACTCTTCTTGCAGTCGGTGCTTTGAGCATTCCCTGTGAGACCAGTATTAGTTTCCCATACACCACTGCAGGTTCAGTGTATTCCTTGGACCATCACATTGACGATGAATCACAGAAATGGCATCGGAATTAAATACAGCAGGCACAATGCCGACTTAAGTACAAGAATAGACACTCTTCTTACAGTCGATGATTCGCGCATTCCCTGTGGATCCAGTATTAGTTTCCGATACACCACTGCAGGTTGAATGTATTCCTTGGACCTTCAAATTGACGATGAAACACAGAAATCGCCCCGGAATTAAATACAAAAGGCACAATGCCGCCTTCAGTACAAGAATACAGACACTACATACAGTCGGTGCTTTGAGCATTGCCTGTGAGACCAGTATTAGTTTCCGACACACCACTGCAGGTTCAATGTATTCCTTGGACCTTCACATTGACGATGAAACACAGAAATCGCATCGGAATTAAATACAAAAGGCCCAATGCCGCCATAAGTACAAGAATAATGACTCTTCTTACAGTCGGTGTTTTGTGCATTCGCTGTGAGACCAGTATTAGTTTCCGATACACCACTGCAGATTCAATGTATTCCTTGGAGCTTCACATTGACGATGAAACACAGAAAACGCATCGGAATTAAATACAAATGGCACAATGCGGCCTTAAGTGAGGGAGTAGAGACTCATCTTACTGTCGTTGCTTTGAGCATTCCCTGTGAGACCAGTATTAGTTTCTGATACACTACTGCCTGTTCAATGTATTCCTTGGACATTCACATTGATGATGAAACACTGAAATTACATTGGAATTAAATACAAAAGGCACAATGCCGCCTTAATTGCAAGAAGAGTAAGACATCTTAGAGTCTGTGCTTTGATCCTTTCCTGTGAGACCAGTATTAGTTTCCGATACACCACTGCAGGTTCAATGTATTCCATGGACCTTCACATTGACGATGAAACACAGAAATCGCATCGGAATTAAATACAAAAGACACAATGCCGCCTTAAGTACAAGAACACAGACTCTTCTTACAGTCTGTGCTCTGAGCATTCCCTGTGAGACCAGTATTAGCTTCCGATACACCACTGCAGGTTCAATGCATTCCTTGGACCATCACATTGACGATGAAACACAGAAATCGCATCGGAATTAAATACAAAAGGCACAATGCCGCCTTAATAGAGACTCTTCTTACAGTCGGTGCTTTGAGCATTCCCTGTGAGACCAGTATTAGTTTCCGACACACCGCTGCAGATTCAATGTATTCCTTGGAGCTTCACATTGACGATGAAACACAGAAATCGCATCGGAATTAAATACAAAAGGCACAATGCCGCCTTAAGTGAGGGAGTAGAAACTCTTCTTACAGTCGTTGCTTTGAGCATTCCCTTTGAGACCAGTATTAGTTTCCGATACACC